>NW_026606977.1:1317500-1407743 GCF_029890125.1 Rhinichthys klamathensis goyatoka | reverse complement strand
AAACACCTTCATAACGACCGCGTTAATTGAGCTGTATGCACAATGGGCGGCGCCATTTTAGTTTGTTTTACAGTTCAGAGAATCGGATCTGTTGGATTTACAACACGTCAGTTCCTCCACTTCTCACGAAATACATGAAAGCAAGTGGCGGTGAACTGGGAGAAGAATAGGGTAAAATGTAAAGGTACTTACACAATGTGAATCTGATATGAATAAAACGTGTCGTCTTATTATAATGGAAAGGATTATTATTGCCGCTTCCATAGACATTAGTGTGCATTTTACAAACTCAAAATATATATATATTTTTGCTTGTACTTATGTGTACTTAAATGTCTGAAACCTAAAATAAACATTATGTGGTTGAAAACACAGTTGTGATATATGACAGCACTGTTTCGGACACAGCTACTTCACTTCATTTCGTTCACTCCTTGCAGATCTAGTGCACCCAGATGCCATAACGTTACACTATACTATAGGGATTAGTGAATGAGCGAATGAATGAGCGGTTTAGGACACATACGAGACAACTCGGTATTCCCGAGTCATATTAAAGATTTGTTCACATGAACGAATCGCTCAAGACCGATCCATCACTACAAGGTGTGATTTTATTGGTTGTTCAATCAAAGCTCGCTGCTGATTGGCTGCGAGATCGACTCTTCACGGGAGCAGAACTGATGAACTACCCGCATTGTTCTCTTGAGGTAAGTGCAGGCGGTCGATTTCTTATATATGCTGTTTTATGAAGCCTTGTATTGTCAAATTCAGCTCTTTATTTGAATTAAATGTTTACAGTATTCGTATTATCATATGAGTTGTAGTTAATGCTGTTTTTGTTTACTGAAGCTACCTTTTTCTTTGTAAAGAGGGTAACAGTTAATGTATGATCATTTATGTCTACAGCTAGGGCCTAACAGTTAAGTTAGCCACAATTCTATCTTTGTGTGAAACGTAACATGATATTTTGTGTGTGTCTGATGGATATTACGTGCTTTGTATTTTGCTGTTTGTGTAGCTTAACTTACACACTGAGCGAGGAGTGTATTCATTTTGGCGCTTATTTTAAGCTAAGCATCCTCACATAGCTTATGTGGCGATGTACAAGTTAATAGTATACTTATGCAAAAATATTTGAATGAAAATTGTCGATTGATGCTGGTCGGTTCATGTTAATCAAAGGCAGCGTCGAAGTTTCCGCATCTGTGGTTAACGTTAGTCACGGTGAAGGAATCCGGTGAGAACCGATTCCAGTGCTCACTGACAGAATTCTGTAATCATAAACAACAAAGTGCAAATATAATGTATGTAAGAAATAAATTTTGCTCTGTAGATGGCTTTATTTAATATAACGGGAGTTCCATGAGTGTTTTACTGGTATTACTCGTGATTGAACTGAGGGAACCGTGCTTTCGCGCCTTGCGGTCACGTGGTTGATGTTACACAAATCCGCGTTGACAATCTGTTAGATTGGGTTCAAGTAGGATAGAGACGGCAGCGTCACTATAACGTTATTTGCAGTGATTCTTGGTAAACATTAACGCATGATGTGACGCATAACGCATCGATTACTACGTTGACGACCTTCACAGTATTTTGAGGAGTGATGGAGACGGAACATTACTATGTTTTTCTTGTGTTTAACCCTCAGACATTACTTATAGATTATGCGTCAGACTCAAAACTGACCAAACACCTTAAGTGTATCTTTATCAATTAAAAATAAATTCACTATATTTTAGTTCAGTAATATTTAGAATGTATTTTATGGTACTAAAGAATTATGATAATGTCGATTGATTCATTACATCAATGTTCATGTCACTCAAATCATGCGTTGAGCCAATCACATGCGTTTCTGCTGAGTTTAAAAAATGCAACGTCCAATCAAAGGCGGTTAGATCAGTCTCAAGTGAAGAATTCCGGTGAGAACTGATTTCAGTGCGCGCTCACTGACAGAATTATCTAATCATAAACCACAAAGTGCAAATATAATGTAAGAAATTCATTTTACACTGTAGACCGCTTTGTTTCATGTTTTTTTTTCCTGTATTGAAATTATTTTATTTTCCTTATAAAAGCCTTATTTGATGATTGGTGATCACTTATGGTGATTTCATCTAGATGACTGCTGCGCATGTCTCTGTGCACTGAGAGAACGAGCAGAGGGAGAGAGAGAGCCTCGGCCGCGCGCGCGCTCCTGCCGTCTTCAAAGCGCTGCCTTGCTCTCTCTCTCCCTCGCGCAATTAATCAAAATCAAATGACGCGATGGTAAAAGGTCGGATATTTATTTAAGGTTATTTATGACAATGTGTAGATTTTTCTAGAAAATTACTAAAAATGTAGAAATTACCCAAAAAATCATTTAGTTTAGACTGGAGTGAGTTGAAAATGTTCAGCAATGAAAGTTCAAGTTAAATGGGTTGTGAGTGTGATGATGAGTTTTATGACACTCTTGTTTCTCTGTTTCAGAATACTGTTTTCATTCCATACTGCATTTTGAGGTAAAGGTTTAATTTAGGGACATGGCCACATACAAAAACTTCAGATTTGACTTCTTGATACGAAAATCGTTATAGTTAAAATATGATTAGGATCATAGAAGCTATAAAAAAAACTGTTTTATTTATGCAACAAATAATTAATTACCCATCCATTGTCCAAACCACTTGTCCTATATAGTAAACCTGGATGGATGGCCAGTCCATCACAGGTTTTAGGCCACATATTTTACAGAAACTCTGCTTCTTGAAAATATGGGAGAATGTCAAGAAAAAACATTATTGCGATACATTCCTAAATTATATTCTACATATAGATAAAAATAATGAATATAGAACATGCAAAGAAGTTATGCATAGTTGACTCAAGTTTAGTAATTTTTCATTATGTTGTCATTGTTGTTTTTTCAGACTGACTGATCAGACCTGCATTTTCTGCTGCACTTTTCTCCTTGGTTAGTGTTAATGTTAATATGGTTTCTTAATCTTTACCATGACATTTTCATCACATCACCATAATTGTAGTCGCTGTGCTCTAATATGTCTGGTTCTGTTTTGTTTCTTTACAGGTTCCGTGTGTTTTGGCGTTTTCCACAGAGAGCAGTTCATTTCATTTCTTACCCCACCCTCCCCCCCCCCCACCCCCCCAAAAAAAACAAAAAAAAACAAAAAAAAAACATTTTACAAGTTTACACAGTGTCTCTTTCATTGTTGTTTAACTGTTTGTTTTTCTTCCTGAGAGTACTACAGGTTTTATCTTTTCAGGCTCAACAGCTGTGACACCAGGCGAACTTTCAAAGTATGTGCATATCAAAGGGAGAATGTCCTTTTAAAATTATTTTGACTAGAAATTAAGTGTATTTTATTAATGTATTACTTTGAAGTAAAAGTAATGATATATTTGACAAAAATATATTTTTTTTCTTTTTATCTCTTCATATTTTAAAGGATGCCGCGGAGAGGAAAGAGATCACAGGCTCAAAAAACTCGTTGGAGGAAGTTCGACCTGGAGGATGAACAGACCAGACCCTCCAGGATTAACCAGGTACTATTGATATCTGTGTCTTGCAACATGCTCATTTCAGGGCACCCTTATTCTTGGGACTAGGGCTGTCACGATTGCGCTTTATTAATCCCTTATATGGACAAAGACAATCCAGATGTAGCTGAATTAATGTGAATTTGAAACATTATTAAAGACAAGTAAGCAGTCAGTAATAATATAAGAAATTAATCAAATCGTTTTTAGAGTTTTTCGGGTAGATCCGACATGTACAGAAATTTGACAAAAGTAATCAAATGTGAAAAAAAACACTGCATATCCATTACTGTATAAATAAAATATAGATTGATCTTTTTGTAATGTTACAAAAGGTAACCTATTTAGTCAAGACCTGTTAGTCATGTATTTGTCCTTTGTTTGGTTAACATTAAAACACTTGCCAAGACAGGTGTTTTTTTTTTAGTAGGTAAATAGCTGTTTTGGCTGAACACCAGTAACACCGACTATTGCAGCAAACCTAGTGACTGTCTCAGATTAGATAAACATTTCTAAAAACTAGATATTTAAAAATGCACCATAAATTGTTGTGCATTTTGTGACTTTAAGTCAGATAAAAGACCATTTTTTCCAGTCTACATTTCGTCAAAGATTTTTAAAAATAGTGTTAAAATATCTGATCTTGTTCTTTAAAGATTTCTTAACAATAGTGTTAAAATATCATCTGATCTTGTTCACGTGAACCCATATGTATCGGCAAGTGTTAGATAAGTGTATTGTTACACCCCTAATAGAACGCAATTTTCAAACAACAATTTTTGCATTTGTCTTTTGTGCACACTTACTGTGTACAAATGCCCTTTTCTTTAGTGTTTTTTTTTTAGAACTGTTTACAGGGTTCCCGCGGATCCTTAAAAAGTCTTAAATTAGATTTTTAAAATTTAAGGCCATAAAAAGTCTTATAAAGTCTTATTTTTACTTATGAAAGGTCTTAAATTTAAGATGACACTTTGACTTAGACATATCTAAAAGCTTTCCAAATTAAAACCATCTAATTAGCGTACGTATTTTTATTTATTTATTATTCTATCTTTGTGGATTTGCTAGTTCACGTGACATTTCGCGTCACTCGCGAGTCGCGGCAGCATAACTGTCTCCTGCACGCGAGAGGAGAGAAGAAGAAAGGTCGTAAATGTCAGTTCAGTTGTAAGTTCATTCTTTATGTGCGTATGGTGTGCGATGTGTATTGTCTTTTATGATATTGTAATCATTGTTTTAACAATGTACGAGGCACTGCGAGCTGACATCGCATTTGTCTCTCGTGCTTTCACTGCGTGATGTGTGCAGTGTAACTGTTATGTCCCCAAGTTAGTTTTTGTCTTATATTTATATCATATTATGTTCTTATATTAGAATATCACATCAGAAAGAGTGCCGTTTTCCCGTGCACAATTCCAATTGTGATATTTATGTTATACAACAGTTAAATTAACAATAAGTTAACATTGAGTTACTTTTTAGACACAATATTGTCAATATTGTTTGTTTTCCCTTTATTTCGCCGACTAGAATTTCATAATGAAACCGTAGTGAGTCTCAATGCAACCGACAGCGATTATTTCTTGACTGAAATCCGCGTTTTGAACGAATCACTTGCTTCTTTCCCGAATGAATCAGCCGTTTGAACGAATCGGTTGAATGAATGACTCCCTCAACTCACTTATTAAGACAGTGATTTGCCGCTGCGGTTTCATATTTAAAGTACCCTTTAAATAAAATGTTAAAATTAGAAATCATTTCATATTTAAATATTGAATATTGATTTAAAATATATATCTCATAGCTTTATTTATGCAGTTGTAAATGGAGTGTAAATAAATTAATGCCACTTCTGATGCCGCTTCTGTCACCTCTGCACTGCAAAGATGGATTTTGTTTGAAATGATTTAATTTGACTGTAACAGTGGTAATGTATGATTATTATATAATTAAGTATTATTGTATAATTACTGTATAATTTAATTTGAATGATAGTATTTGACATTAAAGGTGATGCATAACTCTAAATAAGTTTAGAAAAAATGTCCATATATAGGTGAAAATGCCCCTGAAAAAATCAATTTAAGGTGGCAAATATCGCCCCTTAATTAAAATATTAATTTCTGTCACTGCTGTGAACTGACCACTGCATAGAATATGAAAAATATGAATATCTTCGTGAGTCAGCTGTCAACAACAGACCTAAACCAGCCATGGCACCAGCACAAAAACACAATCAGTAAAATATCATCTAATTATTATCAACAAAACGTTGAAAATATCAAGATATATTTTTGTCAATACTGCACAGCCCTAATGTACAGTATTCATTTTGATTTCTTCAGGTCTTAAAAAGGTCTTAAAAAGCCTTAAATTTGACTTTCAAAAGTGTGCAGGAACCCTGTGTTTAGTAAAAATGCCTTTGTCCCAAACAGCATGAAGTGCAATTTAAAATTTAACACAGATTCTGTAACACTAATTGTGACCAGCAGCCTAATTTCATGAATGATTATTTACAGGTTGAACAGGCAAGCACCAGTGCAGCTGTAGCTCAGTTTTCAGGTAGAACGTATGTAGAAGGTGGTGATATTGCATCCAGGGTTGTGTCTGTGCAGGCATCTCATTGTCAGGGTGATATTAGGTATGACAGTTTCTCTAGAAATCACCAGTGCACGTGTGTAGCGTTGACATTTTTGGCAAACCAGAGTGAAGGGATTGCGTTCAAGATGCCTGATCTTGATAGAGTTTTAGAGGAGGGAGATGCGTTATATATCAGCATTAAATTGCAGCTTATTGCTGAAGGACGGTTTAAATTCAACCACCTGACCATGGAGGAAGTACCGTTGAGGGTTTCATCATTTAACCGGACATACGATGTGCTGAAGTCAGGAGTGATGCATGGATACCTCAGAGCCACAGGGACCGAAGAGTGGTTGATTCCTCTCACTGAAAGGCTACAGTGTCTCTCCACAGATGTCAGCTATGCTCTCCTCCTTGTATCTCCAGAGTGTATTGCTGTGTTTAGAGACAGATCTGGAAGGTATGGATACTTTGATTCTCACTCGAGGACTGCTGCAGGCTTGCCCCATCCTAATGGAACTGCTGTCATGTTGACTTTCACCCACCTGAGTGACATGGCAGACAGAGTGCTCAAGATATTCTGGGATCGTGGTGCTGAGACCAGCTATGAATTCATGCCTGTATCATTTGAAACTGAGCAACAGTCTGTCCAACTGCCTTCATCATCTGTTTGTGAACAGGCGTCACAAGTGATTTCAGCTCTACCAGAACCAGTAACAAATGTTGGAGCCAAAGTAAATTTTGTTTGCACAGGAACTAAAAACCAAGATGCGGTAGAAAAAACAAATAAGCACAGGAGAAGGAAAGAAATGCGTAAAACATTTAAAATGTCAAAACAAGGTGGAGATCCTAACGACACGGCTGCACCTTATGTCACCAGACAACATAAAAGACGGGATTGTGAGAGACGGAGGTATGCCACTTCTTTGCAATACCAATCAAAGAAAAAAGAAGCATTTAAGGTGAAGTATAATCAAGATTGTCTCTTCCGAATACAAAGGCAACGGTCTCTAGTGAGAAGATACAGCACAGATTCTCTCTTTCAGACGAAGATGAAAGAATACACGAAGAAGAGGTACAGCACAGATTCTCTCTTTCAGACAAAGACGAAAGAATACATGAAGAAGAGGTACAGCACAGATTCTCTCTTTCAGACAAAGACGAAAGAATACATGAAGAAGAGGTACAGCACAGATTCTCTCTTTCAGACGAAGATGAAAGAATACATGAAGAAGAGGTACAGCACAGATACTCTCTTTCAGAAAAAGAAGAAAGAGTACATTACGAAGAGGTACAGGACCGATACTCTCTTTCAGAAAAAGAAGAAAGAGTACATTACGAAGAGGTACAGGACCGATACTCTCTTTCAGAAAAAGAAGAAAGAGTACATTACGAAGAGGTACAGGACCGATACTCTCTTTCAGAAAAAGAAGAAAGAGTACATTATGAAGAGGTACAGGACCGATACTCTATTCCAGAGGAGAATGAAACAGTACATGATGAGAAGATATGCAGGCGACCCAGAGTTCAGAGCACATCACATCCTGCGATGTACCCTGCGCAAGACCCAGAAATGTGCCAGTGATACTTCATATCACATTCTTCATCGATTGCGATGCGCACTGCGGATCAAAAATAAATATAAACCTTACATCCGTTCCAGCCAGCAAACACCCCAGCCTTTGGTTAGCAAAGAGATGGAAAGTGCCATACATGCATTCCGGTGTAAGATTCAGCATGGCCCTACACATGTCTGCACAGTCTGTCACAGAGCCCTGTTTCCTAACCAAGTCAGGGTCTGTAATAGAACGAGATACGACAAAAACGTTCATGTTGCAGCGACTTGCCTAACCGGGAAGTATGTTCATGCTTGTGACAGTGCCTGCTCAGGTTCCTGCGTAGTTCCTGAAGAGAGAAGACAGGAGTGGATTTGCCACACTTGTGACAGCCATCTTAAGAGAGGACAGATGTCTTCAATTGCAGCAGCCAACAAACTGGAGTTGCCACCAATCCCTGCGGAATTGGATGAATTAAATGTCCTTGAGCGTCAACTAATTGCAAAAATTTTACCGTTTGCAAAAATAGTTTCATTACCCAAAGGACAGCAGAGAGCAGTACGTGGTGCCGTTGTGTGCGTGCCCTCCGAGATGGAGAACACTGTCAACTCTCTGCCAAGACCAAGAAGTGAGGCCCAGCTGCTGCAGGTGAAGCTGAAGAGACACGTTAAGTTTAAAGGATACCAGCAGTTCCAGACTGTGAATATGCGCAACGTGCTTGCAGCTTTATCGAAGCTGAAAGCAATGCATTCAGAATACAGGGATATCTCCATAAGAGAAGAT
Organism: Rhinichthys klamathensis goyatoka; assembly: GCF_029890125.1. Classification (NCBI taxonomy): domain Eukaryota; kingdom Metazoa; phylum Chordata; class Actinopteri; order Cypriniformes; family Leuciscidae; genus Rhinichthys; species Rhinichthys klamathensis. The sequence goes on along the minus strand of NW_026606977.1, from coordinate 1,399,281 downwards.
GCTGTATTTGAAAGTGCCCTAGATGAGGAAGCGGATGTCTCTGAAAGTCACCTGGACGCGGAAGCTGATGCCTCTGAGAAGCAACAAGAAGTTGATGTTGCTGAGCAGAATGAGCAACAAGTTAGCGTTGAGGAAAAGGATGAGCTTCGACCCGGCCTCACATTAGACACGTGCATGCAGCCGCCTGACATCGGACAGGAGATCTTGTCGTACGGTGAGGGAATATTTAGTATCGCACCTGCACAAGGACAAAAGCCTGTTGGATTTTTCAAAATCCCAAAGTTGGAAGCCATGGCGTTCCCTGTTCAATTCCCCACTGGACAAAATTCCATTGATGAGGAAAGACAAATTTCAATATCTCCCAGTATGTATTTCAACGCCAGATTGTTCAGCGTGGACACGCGTTTTGCAAAAGATCAGAGTTATCTTTTCTTTGCACAGTTTGTAACGGAAACGCAACTGGCTAGAAACAGCATGTCTATCCAGTTGCGAAAAGGCAAACCCATCACAAGAGATGGCCGGAAAATTTCCAACAGACTGCTTCAAGACAACCGGGAGGTTGAAAGATTGGTACACAACAGAGACGCCACACGGTTCATGCAACCACTGAGAGGCACTCCATCGTATTGGGAGAAAACTTTGCGAGATCTACAGGCTATGATAAGACAGTTAGGAACCCCTACGTTTTTTTGCACGTTCAGCGCAGCCGAAATGAGATGGCCTGAAGTAATAACCGCAATCAAGGCCCAACAAGGTGAACACGTCGACTTTTCCGAGCTTGACTGGACGACAAAGTGTGAAATCCTCCGAAGCAACCCAGTCACTGTCATGCGCATGTTTGAGAAACGGGTGGATGCGCTAATGACTCATCTGCTTTTGTCGCCTGCCCAACCCATTGGTGAAGTTGAGGACTACTTTTACCGAGTGGAGTTTCAAGCTAGAGGAAGCCCACATATCCATCTTCTTGTTTGGATAAAGGACGCACCCGAGTTTGAAAATGACTCTGACAAGGATGTCTGTGACTTTATCGACCGCAACATAACCTGCCAGTTGCCCGACTCCTCGGCTGATCCTGAGCTTCACCGGATCGTCACAGAGGTCCAGCTTCACAGCAGGAACCACTCAAAGTCCTGTAAGAAGGGAAATGTATTGTGTCGATTTGGGTTCCCCAAACTACCGGTGTCTAGCACCGAGATCACTCGTCCGCGACCACAGCGTCCTGAAGAAGAGGATGACACGGACACTTCTCCATCTGGAAGCTGCATGTTTGCGTCTAAAACCACACAACCACAGCGTCCTGAAGAAGAGCATGAGAAAGCCCAGAAGCAAGAAGAAAGAAAGAAGTTGAGACTGGAAGCTGCTCGAAAGGCAATGTGCGAAGCCAGGACCAAACTCAAGCCGGTGTGGGACCTATTGAATGACCCCCAAGCCTCCTTTGACAGCTTGTCAGAGCTACTGACAGCGTGTAAGATGTCCATCAAGGATTACAGTGACAACGTCGAAGCATTGTCCAATGCCAACGTGATTCTGCTGAAGCGTGATCCAAAGGAGGCTTGGGTGAATGGATACAATCCCGATTTATTAAGGGCATGGAACGCCAATATGGACATTCAGTTCGTTATTGACGCTTTTAGCTGCGTTATGTACATGCTTTCGTATATTTCCAAGCCGGAGCATGAAATGGGCGATTTACTTAAAAACGTAATCAAGAGTGTGCGCGAGACGAACGTTAGCGAGGCAGATGAGATGAAGCAGATAATGCAAGCATATTCCAAACACAGGCAAGTTAGCGCTCAGGAGTCTGTGGCACGAACATGCAGCTTACCGTTGAAGAAGTGTTCACGAAGTGTTGTGTTTCTACCGACGGATGATGACGCGCTAAAGATGAGTCTTCCCTTAAGCGTCCTACAAAATAAAAATCCCGATTCCGAGGATGTGTGGATGTCAGGGATGATCGATAAATACAGAGCAAGGCCTCTAGCGCGTGATTTTGAAAAGATGTGCCTGGCAGATTTTGCTTCGGAGTGCCGCATCGTGTACGGTCAGCAAACGGAAGGCAAAAATGTTCACCGGCTGCTGAACGGCATGGGTTTTTTTCAGAAAAGAACGTCTGGGAAGGCTGCAGTCATTAGATTTGCACGTTATTCTGAGGAAAAACAACCGGAAAAGTTTTACGGTAGATTACTGAAGCTTTATATGCCACATCGGAACAACGAACAGCTAAAACCTCCAGGATTTCCAACATACGAGACGTTTTACAAAGGTGCAAAGGTGGAACTACCTACTCACCCTGGTTTGCTGATCCCTGTCTGTGCCATAGTTCAAGCACACAAGGAGAAGTTTGAAAAACACAGCGAAGAGTTGGACAAGGCATTCGATCAGCTGCAAGAGCAAGGACCGTCTGAGAACGCATGGAACGCTTTTGCACCTGAAGTAGAAGTGGATCGCTTGGAGTGCATTGCTGAACGACAAGACATCATTCCGGATGATGAGGACGTACAAGATGATGTCCCAGAATACCAGGTTCTTGAACACGGAGATGGGGTCGTGCCACAAATCGAGGCACCGCAGATGACCGTTGAATTCATTAGGAGTTTGTTTAGGAGTCTAAACGAGACGCAGGCAGCCATATTCTACACGGTCTGCCAGTGGTGTCAGAAGCGTGTCTGGGGTCATAATCCAGAACAGTTTTTCTACTTCGTGTCAGGTGGTGCTGGATGTGGCAAATCACACGTCATCAAGTGCATATACACGGAAGCGACCAAGATTCTGCGTCAACTGCCTCGACTGCGGGAGGAAGGAGATCTGTCCGTGCCTACGGTGCTCTTGAGTGCGTTTACCGGAACCGCGAGCTTCAATATTAACGGAAAAACGCTACATTCAATTTTAAAACTTCCTAGGAATCTGAAGCCACCGTATCAAGGACTTGGAAATGCCCTAGACGAACTACGAGCAAGACTACGCGACGTGGAGATTCTTATCATCGATGAAGTGTCCATGATTTCAAAGGATCTTTTTGCCTACATAAACTGGAGATGTCAACAAATCAAAGGCAGCAAGAAACCTTTCGGGGGAATCTCTGTCCTCGCCGTGGGAGACTTTTATCAACTGCCACCTCTGGGTAAAGCCAAACCACTCTGCGTGTACGAAGACGATGTTTTGGACTTCTGGAAAGACCATTTCCAAATGGTTACTCTCTCCGAGATCATGCGTCAGAAAGAAGACCTGGCTTTTGCCCAACTTTTAAACCGCCTACGGGTAAAGCAGAAGACAGACGATCTTGCCGAAGAAGATAGAGCTTTGTTACTCCAGGCTGTGAAGGACCCCAACGACTGCCCGTGTGATGCACTCCACGTATTTGCCACCAACAAGGAAGTTCATGGACACAATACTAAAACAATCCATGCTCTTCATACTGACATCATTACCATCGATGCCGAAGACTACAGGAAAGACCCAAGAACAGGAGGGATGAAGAGACAAAGGAAGCCCATCACCGGAAAAAAGGACGACTTGCCTGACAGCATACAAATTGCGTTGGGAGTACGCATAATGCTGACTAGGAACCTGGATGTGGAATGTGGAATGGTGAACGGGAGCTTTGGAAAAATTTCAAACATTGTCCGTAAGACAAAAGATGGAATTGACACCGTACAAATGCTAGGACTTCAGCTTGACAATCCAAGCGCAGGCAAGAACCACCGCAAAAGGGTGCAAGGTGAAGAAGACGACTTGGCGTACATTGAGAGATCTGAAGAACCTCTTAGAAAAGGAGCAGTTCGTCGACAATTCCCCATCAAGCTAGCCTACGCCTGCACAGCTCACAAAGTCCAAGGCATGACAATGGAGAATGCCGTGGTGTCACTGAAGAAGATTTTCGAGCCGGGAATGGCCTACGTTGCCCTCAGCAGAACGACCTCGCTTCGTGGATTGCACATCACGGACTTCAGTGAAAAGAAGATCTATGCTGATCCTACAGTCACCGCGTCGTTGGGAAACATGACAAGAGCAACATTCGACGGAATCATGCCACTTTTGCAGCAGGTGAGGGAAACCAACATGGATCAAACACTCACCATCATTCATCACAACACAGAAGGACTGTCAACCCACATCGAAGATATCAGATGCCATCATGAACTGCTTCTATCGGACATTCTTTGCATGACGGAAACTCACCTGACCGGATCGCTCATTACACCCCAAGTCCAATTGGAAGGATACAACGTGTTTCTGCGTAACAGACACGTCTCCTACTCGACACACCCAGAAATTGCGCAGAAAGCTGGCGGTGGAGTCGCAATATATTGCAAAGAGCATATTTCAGCTCAGCCTAGGCAGTTTATTCAAAATGTGACCGATCTGGAGTATGTCGTCATCAAAGTAGATAGCCCGATCAAAGCGACAATCGCTGCTGTGTACAGGCCTCCACACTACGGTTTTGAAGAATTCCTGAAAAACTTGAAGAGTCTGCTGGATTATTTGGACATCGTGGACGAACATCCCGTAATAATCTGTGGCGATTTTAATGAGGATCTCCTCTGCGCTGGGAATAAAACTGTTCTGGAATTGTTTCAATCTAAAGGATACACGCAACTGATCACCACAGGAACAACCAAAAAGAACACTCTATTGGATCACATTTACGTCTCTCATCCGGATTTGTGCCTTCAGTCAGGTGTGTTGCATAGTTATCATAGTTATCACAATCCTGTGTACTGTATTTTGCGTAAATGAGTTTTTGTGATGGACCGGCATTGTTGTGTGTTGTGGTAGGTAGTATGCCATACGGAACCGTTGGCCACTGAGTGCTTTTAAACGACACAAGTGGGGGCTTCGACGGCCTTAGTCAAACGGTTGGGCGCGTATGGTCGGGTTGCGGTGAGATTGTGGTGTTAGAGATTAGGGTTTGGAGATTGTGGTTAGGTCATGTCAAAGGGTTTATGCCACTGAGCTACGAGGAAGGAGCAACCGCAGCAGCAGGAAGGACGGAGGAGGAGTGTGACAGCTTCAAGGAAGACACAGACAGTCAGAGCAACAGTGGCAGTAAGTTATAAAAGACACAGCAAGGTAAAGAGAGAAGTAGCAGGGCACCAATGTAATGTATTTGATTTTGACCGTATAACATTTTACCTTGAATTTATGTTCAATCTATACAATTTGTGACAATCTATGCAGTCCTCTGCTATTCTTATGATTGATATGTGCCCTTCTGTAAAGTTGCAGGAAGAACTGGCAGACCATAGCAGTCCTGTCCGGATATGAGTGTGCAAAGCTAAAGCTAAGTGTTAAAAGATTTTGCTTTAGTCAGTGTACTACTGCTTTTCATGACCACATTTTAATGTAAATGTTATATTTTAATCTAATTTTGATTTTTATATTTTTCAGGAACTGGCCAATTAAAGTCAGATTGCCTGAGAAGATCACGTGTGCCTCAACTGGATACCAGCTTATGTGCTCATTTCTTTCCGTAAGTTTTATTTCTGAGTGTACTTTCTTGTTTTTTTTTTAGTTTATTAGTATTAGTGTATGTAGTGATTCCATTATTCATTTATTAGTTTCATGCCCAGAGGACGGGAACAAATGTCTATGACATTGAGGACAATGCTGAAGAATAAAGAAGCACACTGAGGTAAAGTTTGTCAATATTTCTGGTAAGGTCTAGTGTTTCAGTGCATTTTATTATACAATGGTTTGTTTAAAAGTTTAGATTTTAAAGTGTATGATGTTCTTCTAAGTGAGAGTTCAAAAATTGTCTCTTGCGAGACATACATCTAACCTTAAACTTTATGCTCCATAAGTCTTGGAGAATCAGAAAACAATTCAAATAAATTCACTAATATTATCATATCTGTTTTACCTCCTCTACCTCAGGGTATCCAGCCTGTATGCAGGGTCAGATCCAGTGGCTAGATGGCGGGAGATGCTTCATTACACCACATTGCATATCATCATTGAATTAATTTGAATATATTTATTAATGGTTTTACTATCATTAATCATTTACTATCAATTAAATAATTGCTTACAATGTCTAGATATATTAATATATCATATATTAGCTTAAATAATAAAGTCATTATAATGTGTACGCCGTGCCAGAGGAGAATGGGCCCCCCCTGATGAGTCTGGTTTCTCTCAAGGTTTTTTTTGTAATCTCCCTTAAGGAGGTTTTTTTTCCTTGCCACTGTCGCCACTGGCTTGCTCACTGGGGGTGTTGTGCCAGGTCCTGTCCCCCCCGGGTCCCTACCGACCAGGGTTTCCAAAACAACGGTTTGCGAATTGACGAATATGTTATTATTTAAATCATAGAAATGTAAATTAAATTAATTTGAAATCAAAATTAAATCATGGTATAGCTTAGTCTCTTACAATAAAGCTCGTGTGAGCCCTGTGAAGCCATTGTATATAGTGATTTCAGAACAGCTAAGGGGCGTTGTTAAAATGTTCTGAAATCAGTGTAAATCATGACTTCACAGGGGTTATGAGATTATTCCTTTTATAAATGCATACGCAGCAATACACCAAATCATCGACAATAAAACAGAGTATTTTATTTAAAATGTACTTTAGTGAGTAGAAACTTTTACCAGTATTATGCCAAAATTAAAGTTGAGGGTTAGAAATTTGAAAGTGAAGGATTTACAACATATTGTGTATAAGTTATCAGATACGGTATGTTATCATCAAATACTAATTGTATTAATTCCTTAGAGTTAATGCTGTACAAATAATTTTAATATGAATTAGATCTAATAACTAGTACAACACAATAGGATCGAATCCATTTGCTGGGTGGGATTTGGCACAACAGGCGTTTTTCTAAATCTTTTAAATAAACATTTTGGTTGAATTGGCAAATCCAGCATTTTTGTCTTTATTGAATTTTACACATTAAGAATATTTTCTTGTGAACTTCAGAGAAGACAGGTAAGATGGTAAGAGGGTCATTTAAAAGCTTACATTTAAATTATCTTTATATACTTAAAAATCAAGACCACAACATTTACAGGATATCAACAATCAAAGTTTGATGTTTTTAAAAGAATGACAACATGCATATATGCAGATACGTTTGTTCCTGTTTGTGCCTTCACTGAACAGCATCCATATGTTTTATAATCCAGAAGTGTGCATAATTGGAGGAATTTCAATACATTTAGACAGAATCATTATTTCTATTCGTATTCCAATAAATTGTGACCTGATGAGCATTGGTGGCTTCCAGCGATCGCTGTTATGACCAGGTGGTGTGGTATGGTATTGTAATAATTTTCTTAATTATTAACTTTAAAATACTCTTATTTTATATTTCAACTACAAATCAAAATGAAATTGAGAAAGAATGAATATAATTTAACAATTATATCAACTAAAATAAAATAAATGCTAATGTGCAGCGCGATCAATAGTGATGTCAAGAGTTAAGTGCCTGTGCGCATGCGTCCTCTTCTGGATCCTTCACAGAAACGAGTGAGCTGTGCCATTTAAAACAATACAAATAATATAATACGCACTGTTGATCAGTATTAAATTATAGCTTGAGATGCATGATATTTTGATTTGCTACCAGCAGGATATACAAGAAGCGCGTGCGGGGACGCGCGGACGGTTGTCGTGGTAACGAACATAGACATCGATGTCTATGGTAACGAACAACCACATCAATCTCTTGCGCGTCCGTGCTGAACTTCCGGTTAAATCACAAAACAAAATGTAAACTAAAGTGTCACTGCTTGATATAAAACCACTGATGAGCATATTCTGTTTGGATGAGTAAAAAAAATATATATATATATATTAGTGTGGATTAGAACCCCGAACCTTTGACACGCTTGGCAAAAATTCTACCACTGGCCCATCAATGAAGACAAGAGTTTAACGCGGATCTATTAATTTATTCACGTGAAATCTCTCGGCATTAACAATATATACTAGTAGATCTCATTAAACGATAATTTCAACCCAATGTTCTATTTCTAGATTTCTGGACATCGTAACGTTATTATTATTTTTTTGGGAAAATTGTTATTGTACATATATTCACAGATGGTACTTTAAGATAGTGGGAGGTTCATTTAAACGCTTAAAATCAGTCTAAACCATATTACCATATAAACAGAAATCATAACATTAGTTCACAAGCAATCAGTTGGCATAAATGTGCGATAATAATTCATTGATTGCTCTTAAGTGCTGTTGGGTGGGGCCTGTAGAATGCGCAACAGTCAATCAAATATGCAGCACTCATCATCATAAATACTGGCGGTAAAACGCAGTTCCCTCACTCTTCTTTGAGATGGCACCACGAATTTGGATAGTTGGCAGTTCACTCATCCGCAGGCTGCATGCTCACATCTGTGAGCAGGGCCTGGACGGAAACCTTGGACTTCAATGTGAGATAACCTGGGACGGCAGAGGAGGCAGACTCTGGGAGCAGCTGCTTCCAGCTCTGCGCTCTCTCCGGGCCAGAGCTCCAGCTCCCGACATCCTGGTCATCCACCTGGGTGGGAACAGCCTGTTACGGGAGGGCCGCGATCGCCTGGGTTTCCTTCGGGAAATGAAACGTGACCTGGCCAAATGCTTCGTAATGTTTCCCTGTACCAGGCTGGTTTTTTCTCACATTCTGCCCCGTCTGGTTTGGAGAGGTCAGACTGGCAGGACTGGCTACGGCGTGGAACGCGGCCGGCGGTGGATCAATGAGAAGGTGTCTGGCTTCTTGGCGGAGAGACAGATGCGCTCCATTCGCCACCACAACATCTGCCTCTCCCATCTGTGCAGAGATGGAGTCCACCTGAGCCCAGAGGGAAACCAGCTTCTGCTGGGCAACCTCACAGAAGGTCTGCGGGTGGAACTCCAAAGTTGAAGCCACCAAATGCCCTTTTAAAGGCAACAACGGCTCTTTTAAGAGCCACCCACTCATTCACATAAAGAGTATTTTTAGAAGAGTGTGAAATTCTTTGTTCTTCACATTACTTGAGGTAATTTATCGGATTCTTGTTATAAAATAAAAATTTCGATGGCAGACACATTTAAAAGCGCGGTCACAGAATTTTTTTATTTTTTAAACCATTTCAAGCGGGAAAGGACTCGCGCGCGCTGCACACACCCAAAACCTTTTAATATGATTTTAAACTATTCAAGACTCGTGCGCTGTTTCCTGTGCTGCACACACATACAAAACGTGCATACAAAAAAAGGTGATTTTAATCTGTTTTTAAACCATTTGAGCGGGAGAGGACTCGCGTGCTGGTTTCAGTGCTGCAGGCATTTTGGAAACGAGCAACTCTTAAAGTGACAGACACATTGTTTCCTACAAATCATTTGATTTGCAAAAATATCACAGACAATGATAGGAAATGGTGTTATGCTTGATATACAACCACTGATAAACATATTTGGTTTTGATGCAAAAAAAAAAAAACATACGTGTGCGGATTAGAACCCAGACCGTCTCACATGCTCGTTGCTCGGCAAAAAATTTACCACTGGGCCATTAAAGAACACAGATGAAATTGTGCAGATTATGTATTTATTCACGACAAAATTCTCTGCACTAATAAAATAGGCTAAACTAGTAACTTAGTTTAAATATATCAATATAATGTTCACTCAGAACACCATGGCAACTGTATAGAGCCACCTAGAAACCATATTGCAACATCTTTTGACTCGGCCTATTAAGTAGCTAATGATTTTTTTTTTTTGGCGGCCACCAAAGCCTTATTTGAATGATAACTGACTGCAGCGCTCGTGACAAGGCGCTTGTTACTGAAAGAACGAGCATAGAGAGAGACAGAGCCGGTCGCGCGCGCACTATCACTATCACTGCATTCAAACTGCCTCCCTCCATGGCGCATATTAATCAAAAATCAATCATTAACATGTAGCCGCCCTTTCTCAAAAACCATTCACCCTTTTCTGACAAAACGTATACGAATATATGCTTTATGATGACATTGTGTGTATTTTCACAAACGTGCGATAGCCTATCGATCGCAAAGGATACGAGTTGACAGACATTTTACACATGGCGTGCCAAGTGAATACAAAGAACTAAAGCCCCGCCTCACCCAGATCGGGTACCGGACCTGGTTGAAACACTAATGCATGAGTGTTTCAACCAGGTCCGGTACTCGAACTGGGTGAGGCGGGGCTTTAGTTCTTTGCATTGTCGTCTAGGTAGACTAAAACGCGCTCCCTACTGAGTCTCAAAGGGAAAAGCACTAGCTGCGTTTTTTCTCGAACGTGAGGAGTGACACCTTTGAACACGAATCCCACGAAGTGCCTGTGATGAGAGCTATCTGAATGTGAAAGTATGCGACTTTCGTCTGTACATGCATGTGGTAATATACATTTTCCATTCTGTCCAAGACAAAACACAAAACATTAAACTATAATCACCCAATTGAATAAATTGGACGAAAAAAGTCCCATAGACTTAACATTGGCACAACATTTGTGAGATCATATCTTTTGACCAGAAGGTCATAGACTTGGGATTGGGCTCTTTTGACTCGGCCTATCAAGCAGCCAATAAGTAGTGACATAATAACTTCATGGCTACGCCCTAGCAACCACTTATGCCACCCTAGCAACCATAAAACTACATTTCCAAGCCATATTTCAGCTCCAGAAAATAGAAGAAACATGGAGTTTGCCTTTTTTGACTCAGACTGTCAACTGGTCTTTAAATATCATCTCATAAACTGTATAAGCACACCATAGCAACCATATAGAGTACCCTAGTAACCATACAAACACATAAATAAGCCATATCTCAGCACCAGAACATCGTACAGACGTGTTTGTTGTCTCGTATGCAATAATGTACCACACTCTAGCAACCGAGCGGCGAGTTTTGCCACTGCAAGCACCACTTCACATTTTCTTCTGGAAATGTACATTCTAGTTAGTGGTGCTTGCTGAAAGCAAAGCAACACTAGTGTTCTCTTGCATACTTATTATTCTTCTTCTTCTGGACAAAAGTTTGGCGCGCTACTCCTCCCACAACTTTTGTCACAGACCCCTGAGTGAGGTGTCAAATCGACCGGCTCATTGAGGAGAGGTGTGGTATGACTTTTCTAAGCGATCGGCTGTACGATGTTCGCACAGCGGACGAAAAAGCGGCCAAAAAAGTCCCATTGACTTAACATTGCGGAATTTTCAAAAATTCAAATCCAAACTGCCACTTTCACACACACCCACAGAAAAGGGCCTGACAGCCCTGCTGTCAGGCCCCTCTCTCTCCCTAGGAGGATTTATTTTATCAAGCAGCCAATAAGTAATGGCCCTAAATCTTCAAAGCCACACCATAGCAACCAGTTACAGCACCCTAGCAACCGTGGGTGATAGGCACGAGGCCGCAGGCCTCGTGCCATACTAAATAACTCTATAAAAACTCTATAAAACTCTATAAAAACTCCAAATAAAAACTCCACAGTAATTATCTGTTAAAAAATACACGCCGACATCACACACCCCTGATTGAGGCGTCAAATTGTGCGGATTATTGAGGAGAGGTGTGGTATGATTTTTCTTAGCGATCAGGGGTACGGTGTTCGCCCCAGGGGCAAATCATTGGGTAAAAAAGTCCCATAGACTTAACATTGGCACAAAATTTGTGAGATCATATCTTTTGACTAGAAGGTCATAGAGACTTGGGGTTGGGCTCTTTTGACTCGGCTTATGAAGCAGCCAATAAGTAGGGACATAACAACTTCATGGCCACGCCCTAGCAACCACTTATGCCACCCTAGCAACCATAAAACTACATTTCTAAGTCATTTTTCAGCTCCAGAAAATGGTAGAAACATGGAGTTTGGCTTTTTTGACTCAGACTGTCAACTAGTCTTTAAATATCATCTCATAAACTGTATAAGCACACCATAGCAACCATTTAGAGTACCCTAGTAACCACCTGAACACACAAATAAGCCATATCTCAGCACCAGAACATCGTACAGACATGGTTGTTGGCTCGTTTGAAATAATGTGCCACACTCTAGCAACCGAGCGGTGAGTTTTGCCACTGCAAGCACCACTTCACATTTTCTTCTGGAAATGTACATTCTAGTTAGTGGTGCTTGCCTATGGCAAAGCAACACTAGTGTTATTGTGCATACTTATTATTCTTATTCTTCTTATTCTTCTTATTCTTCTGGCCACTTTTTGACGCGCTACTCCTCCCGCAGTTTTTGTCACAGACCCACGAATGAGGTGTCAAAACGTGCGGCCTGTTCGGGAATGGTGTGCTATGACTTTTATAAGGGATCGGGGGTACGATGTTCGCCCCAGGGGCGAAAAACCGGCCGAAAAATCCCATAGACTTAACATTGCTTCAAACTTTGACGAGTCGTAGCTCGGAACGAGGATGTCGCAGAAACGTGTAATTTACCACATTTGAAGAGGCTGACAGGCTCTGTAAGAATATACCACACAATGGGGTAAAAGTTGCACCCCTGTGGGGCAGGAGCTGCCCAAAGTTGCCCCATTGACTTACTATGGTGTAGGACGGCCCATGAAATGGGCCGTCCTACACCATAGAAACCGCTTTTATATTGAACATAACTCTGGATCACAGTGTCGTAGAGACAAAGGGGCGGGCTCATTTTACTCAGACGGCCAATCAGTCTCTCAGGATCATTGTGAAGCTATCTAGCCACGCCCTAGCAACCATTTAGAGCTCCTTAGCAACAAGTTCCATAGACTTCCATTGAAACAGATCAAAGGGATATCTCAGAATATAAGAGTCATAGAAACATGAGGGTGGGCTCGTTTGACTCGGGGCAGCAAACAGCCAATCCTGAATCACCTCAACACTTACTGGCCACGCCCTAGCAACCATTGTCGAGCACCTTAGCAACCAAAATCCAAACAGGCATATCTTCCATTCTGAATGTCACAGAGGCATGGGAGTTGGTTTATATCATTTATACTGACAAGCAGCCTTTAGAGTTTCATGATTGGCAGCTGCCAAGCCACTCCCTAGCAACCAAACAGAGTACCCTAGCAACCATTTTGCAAGACCTACATCTCTATATCAGAACATCGTATAGAGATGGGGGTTGGTTTATATAATTCATACTGACAAGCAGCCTTTGGAGTTTCATTATTGGCAGCTGCCAAGCCACTCCCTAGCAACCAAACAGAGTACCCTAGCAACCATTTTGCAAGACCTACATCTCTGCATCAGAACATCGTATAGAGATGGGGTTTGGGTCTTTTGACTCATGCTAGCACACAGGACTTTCAACATGCTAAACATGCTAGCTGTGAATAGCTACATGCTAATATTGATTAGCTAAGTGCTAAATCATGCCATGAACATTATAAAAACTCTATAGTAACCAAATGTGAACACTACCAACCACTTAGTAACACCATAGCAACCATCCAGAATACCATAGCAACCACCCAAAACACCCTAGCAACCGCCTAGCAACACCCTAGCAACCACCCAGAATACCCTAGCAACCGCCTAGCAACACCCTAGCAACCACCCAGAATACCCTAGCAACCACCTAGCAACACCCTAGCAACCACTCAGAACACCCTAGCAACCGCCTAGCAACACCCTAGCAACCACTCAGAACACCCTAGCAACCGCCTAGCAACACCCTAGCAACCACCTAGCAACACCCTAGCAACCACTCAGAACACCCTAGCAACCGCCTAGCAACACCCTAGCAACCACCAAGAACACCCTAGCAACCGCCTAGCAACACCCTAGCAACCACCCAGAATACCCTAGTAACCACCTAGCAACCCCCTAGCAACCCCCTAACAACCACCCAGAACACCCTAGCAACCGCCTAGCAACCACCCAAAACACCTTAGCAACCACCCAGAACACCCTAGCAACCGCCTAGCAACACCCTAGCAACACCCTAGCAACCACTCAGAACACCCTAGCAACCACCCAGAACACCCTAGCAACCGCCTAGCAACCAACCAAAACACCTTAGCAACCACCCAAAATACCCTAGCAACCGCATAGCAACCACCCAGAACACCCTAGCAACCGCCTAGCAACGCCCTAGCATGATGCTAGCATGATGCTAGAAACATGCTAATCATGCTAGCAACTAGCTACAAACATGCTAGCAACAGGCTAATCATGCTAGCATCAAGCTAGCAACATGCTAATCATGCTAGTAACATGCTAGCAACATGCTAATCATGCTAGCAATATGCTAGCAACATGCTAATCATGCTAGCATCATGCTAATCATGCTAGCATCATGCTAATCATGTTAGCATCATGCTAGCAAAATGCTAGCACCATGCTAAACATGCTAGCATCATGCTAGCAACATGCTAAACATGCTAGCATGATGCTAGCAATATGCTAATCATGCTAGCAACATGCTAGCAACATGCTAGCAACATGCTAATCATGCTAGCATCATGCTAGCAATATGCTAATAATGCTACCATGATGCTAGCAACATGCTAATCATGTTAGCAACATGCTAGCAACATGCTAATCATGCTAGCATCATGCTAGCAACATGCTAATCATGCTAGCATGATGTTAGCAACATGCTAATCATGCTAACATCTTGGTAAAAACTAGCTAACCGCACGCTAGCAACCGAGCGGCGAGTTTTGCCACTGCAAGCACCACTTCACATTTTCTTCTGGAAATGTACATTCTAGTTAGTGGTGCTTGCCTATGGCGAAGCAACACTATTGTTATCTCACATACTTATTATTCTTATTCTTCTTATTAGTGGTGCTTGCCTATGGCAAAGCAACACTATTGTTATCTCACATACTTATTATTCTTCTTCTTCTTCTTCTTCTTATTATTATTCTTCTGGCCACTTTTTGACGCGCTACTCCTCCCGCAGTTTTTGTCACAGACCCATGAATGAGGTGTCAAAACGTGCGGCCTGTTCGGGAATGGTGTGCTATGACTTTTATAAGGGATCGGGGGTACGATGGTCGCCCCAGGGGCGAAAAACGGCCCAAAAAAATCCCATAGACTTAACATTGCGAAAAACTTTGACGAGCCGTAGCTCGGAACGAGGATGTCGCAGAAACGTGAAATTTGCCACATTTGAAGAGGCTGACAGGCTCTGTAAGAACATACCACACAATGGGGTAAAAGTTGCACCCCTGTGGGGCAGGAGGGGCCCAAAGTTGCCCCATTGACTTACTATGGTGTAGGACGGCCCATGAAATGGGCCGTCCTACACCATAGAAACCGCTTTTGTATTGAACATAACTCTGGATCACAGTGTCATAGAGACAAGAGGGCGGGCTCATTTTACTCAGACAACCAATCAGTCTCTCAGGATCATTGTGAAGCTATTAAGCCACGCCCTAGCAACCATTTAGAGCACCTTAGCAACAACTCCCATAGACTTCCATTGAAAGAGATCGAAGGGATATCTCTGGACTGAATTGTCATAGAAACATGAGGGTGGTCTCGTTTGACTCGGGCCAGCAAACAGCCAATCATGAATCACCTCAACACTTGCTAGCCACGCCCTAGCAACCATTGTCGAGCACCTTAGCAACCAAAATCCAAAAAGAAATATCGTCCATTCTGAATGTCACAGAGGCATGGGAGTTGGTTTATATCATTCATACTGACAAGCAGCCTTTGGAGTTTCATGATTGACAGCTGCCAAGCCACTCCCTAGCAACCAAACAGAGTACCCTAGCAACCATTTTGCAAGACCTATATCTCTGCATCAGAACATCGTATAGAGATGGGGGTTGGTTTATACATTCACATTGACTTTGGAGCTTCATGATTGGCAGCTGCCAAGCCACTCCCTAGCAACCAAACAGAGTACCCTAGCAACCGTTTTGCAAGACCAATATCTCTGCATCAGAACATCGTATAGAGATGGGGGTTGGCTCTTTTGACTCATGCTAGCAAACAGGACTTGCTACATGCTAAACATGCTAGCTGTGAATAGCTACATGCTAATATTGATTAGCTAAGTGCTAAATCATGCCATGAACATTATAAAAACTCTATAGTAACCAAATGTAAACACTACCAACCACCTAGTAACACCATAGCAACCATCCAGAATACCATAGCAACCACCTAAAACACCCTAGCAACTGCCTAGTAACACCATAGCAACCACCCAGAATACCCTAGCAACCGCCTAGCAACACCCTAGCAACCACCCAGAATACCCTAGCAACCACCTAGCAACCACTCAGAACACCCTAGCAACCGCCTAGCAACACCCTAGCAACCACCCAGAACACCCTAGCAACCACCTAGCAACACCCTAGCAACCACTCAGAACACCCTAGCAACCGCCTAGCAACACCCTAGCAACCACCCAAAAAACCCTAGCAACCCCCTAGCAACCCCCTAGCAACACCCTAGCAACCACCCAGAACACCCTAGCAACCGCCTAGCAACCACCCAAAACACCTTAGCAACCACCCAGAACACCCTAACAACCGCCTAGCAACACCCTAGCAACACCCTAGCAACCACTCAGAACACCCTAGCAACCGCCTAGCAACACCCTAGCAACCACCCAGAACACCCTAGCAACCGCCTAGCAACACCCTAGCAACCACCCAGAATACCCTAGCAACCACCTAGCAACACCCTAGCAACCACTCAGAACACCCTAGCAACCGCCTAGCAACACCCTAGCAACCACCCAGAACACCCTAGCAACCGCCTAGCAACGCCCTAGCAACCACCCATAATACCCTAGCAACCCCCTAGTAACACCTTAGCAACCATGCTAGCATCATGCTAGCAACATGCTAATCATTCTAGCATGATGCTAGCAATATGCTAATCATGCTAGCATCTACCTAAAACATGTTTGCAACATGCTTATTTTTGCTAGCATCTTGCTAACAACATGCTAATCATGCTAGCATGTTGGTAGCATGATGCTAACAACATGCTAATCATGCTAGCATGATGCTAGCATGATGCTAACAACATGCTAATCATGCTAGCATGATGCTAGCAACATGCTAATCATGCTAGCAACATGCTAATCATGCTAGCATCATGCTAGCAACATGCTAATCATGCTAGCATCATGCTAGCAACATGCTAATCATGCTAGCATCATGCTATCAACATGCTAGCAAAATGCTAATCATGCTAACATCATGCTAGCAACATGCTAATCATGCTAGCAACATGCTAATCACGCTAGCATAATGCTAACAACATGTTAATCATTCTAGCATGATGCTAGCAACATGCTAATCATGCTAGCATCTTGGTAAAAACTAGCTAACCGCACGCTAGCAACCGAGCGGCGAGTTTTGCCACTGCAAGCACCACTTCACATTTTCTTATGGAAATGTACATTCTAGTTCTTATTCTTATTCTTATTCTTATTCTTCTGGCCACTTTTTGACGCGCTACTCCTCCCGCAGTTTTTGTCACAGACCCATGAATGAGGTGTCAAAACGTGCGGCCTGTTCGGGAATGGTGTGCTATGACTTTTATAAGCGATCGGGGGTACGATGTTCGCCCCAGGGGCGAAAAACCGGCCGAAAAATCCCATAGACTTAACATTGCGTCAAACTTTGACGAGTCGTAGGTCGGAACGAGGATGTCGCAGAAACCTGTAATTTACCACATTTGAAGAGGCTGACAGGCTCTGTAAGAACATACCACACAATGGGGTAAAAGTTGCACCCCTGGGGGGCAGGAGGGGCCCAAAGTTGCCCCATTGACTTACTATGGTGTAGGACGGCCCATGAAATGGGCCGTCCTACACCATAGAAACCGCTTTTATATTGAACATAACTCTGGATCCCAGTGTCGTAGAGACAAAGGGGCGGGCTCATTTTACTCAGACGACCAATCAGTCTCTCAGGATCATTGTTAAGCTTTTAAGCCACGCCCTAGCAACCATTTAGAGCACCTTAGCAACAAGTTCCATAGACTTCCATTGAAAGAGATGGAAGGGATATCTCCAGATAGAAGTGTCATAGAAACACGAGGGTGGTCTCGTTTGACTCGGGGTAGCAAACAGCCAATCATGAATGACCTCAACACTTCCTAGCCACGCCCTAGCAACCATTGTCGAGCACCTTAGCAACCAAAATCCAAAGAGGGATATCTTCCATTCTGAATGTCACAGAGGCATGGGAGTTGGTTTATATCATTCATACTGACAAGCAGCCTTTGGAGTTTCATGATTGGCAGCTGCCAAGCCACTCCCTAGCAACCAAACATAGTACCCTAGCAACCATTTTGTAACAGCTATATCTCAGCATCAGAACATTGTATCGCGATGGGGGTTGGTTTATATCATTCATACTGACAAGCAGCCTTTGGAGTTTCATGATTGGCAGCTGCCAAGCCACTCCCTAGCAACCAAACAGAGTACCCTAGCAACCATTTTGTAACAGCTATATCTCAGCATCAGAACATTGTATCGCGATGGGGGTTGGGTCTTTTGACTCATGTTAACACACAGGACTTTCAACATGCTAAACATGCTAGCTGTGAATAGCTACATGCTAATATCGATTAGTTAAGTGCTAAATGATGCTAGCAACATGCTAATCTTGCTAGTATCTGGCTACAAACATGCTAGCAAACATGCTAATCATGCTAGCATGATGCTAGCAACATGCTAATCATGCTAGCATGATGCTAGCAACATGCTAATCATGCTAGCATGATGCTAGAAACATGCTAATCATGCTAGCATGATGCTAGAAACATGCTAATCATGCTAGCATGATGCTAGCAACATGCTAATCATGCTAGCATAATGCTAGCAACATGCTAATCATGCTAGCATCTAGCTACAAACATGTTAGCAAACATGCTAATCATGCTAGCATGATGCTAGCAACATGCTAATCATGCTAGCATGATGCTAGCAACATGCTAATCATGCTAGCATGATGCTAGCAACATGCTAATCATGCTAGCATCTAGCTACAAACATGCTAGCAAACATGCTAATCATGCTAGCATGATGCTAGCAACATGCTAATCATGCTAGCATGATGCTAGCAACATGCTAATCATGCTAGCATCTAGCTACAAACATGTTAGCAAACATGCTAATCATGCTAGCATGATGCTAGCAACATGCTAATCATGCTAGCATGATGCTAGCAATATGCTAATCATGCTAGCATGATGCTAGCAACATGCTAATCATGCTAGCATCTAGCTACAAACATGCTAGCAAACATGCTAATCATGCTAGCATGATGCTAGCAACATGCTAATCATGCTAGCAAACATGCTAATCATGCTAGCATGATGCTAGCAACATGCTAATCATGCTAGCATGATGCTAGCAACATACTAATCATGCTAGCATGATGCTAGCAACATGCTAATCATGCTAGCATGATGCAAGCAACATGCTAATCATGCTAGCATGATGCTAGAAACATGCTAATCATGCTAGCATGATGCTAAAAACATGATATTCATGCTAGCATGATGCTAGAAACATGCTAATCATGCTAGCATGATGCTAGCAACATGCTAATCATGCTAGCATGATGCTAGCAACATGCTAATCATGCTAGCATCTAGCTACAAACATGCTAGCAAACATGCTAATCATGCTAGCATGATGCTAGCAACATGCTAATCATGCTAGCATGATGCTAGCAACATGCTAATCATGCTAGCATGATGCTAGCAACATGCTAATCATGCTAGCATCATGCTAGCAACATGCTAATAATGCTAACAGAATGTTAACAACATGCTAATCATGCTAGCATGATGTTAGCAACATGCTAATCATGCTAGCATCTTGGTAATAACTAGCTAACCGCACGCTAGCAACCGAGCGGCGAGTTTTGCCACTGCAAGCACCACTTCACATTTTCTTCTGGAAATGTACATTCTAGTATTGTGATTACTATTCACCTAGACAAAACTTCGGCACGCTACTCCTCCCGCATTTTTTGTCGTAGACCCATGAATGAAGTGTCAAATCGACCGGCTCATTGAGGAGAGGTGTGCTATGACTTTTCTAAGTGATCGGTTGTACGATGTTCGTACGGTGGGCGATAAATTGGACGAAAAAAGTCCCATAGACTTAACATTGCCACAAAATTTGTGAGATCATATCTTTTGACCAGAAGGTCATAGAGACTTGGGGTTGGGCTCTTTTGACTCGGCCTATCAAGCAGCCAATAAGTAGTGACATAACAACTTCATGGCCACGCCCTAGCAACCACTTAGGGCAGCCTAGCAACCATAAAACAACATATTCAAGCCATATCTCAGCTCCAGAAAATAGAAGAAACATGGAGTTGGCCTTTTTTGACTCAGACTGTCAACTGGTCTTTAAATATCATCTCATAAACTGTATAAGCACACCATAGCAACCATATAGGGTACCCTAGTAACCATACAAACACATGAATAAGCCATATCCCAGCTACACAATATCGTACAGACATGGTTGTTGGCTCGTATGCAATCATGTACAACACCCTTGCAACCGAGCGGCGAGTTTTGCCACTGCAAGCACCACTTCACATTTTCTTCTGGAAATGTACATTCTAGTATTGTGATTACTATTCACCTAGACAAAACTTCGGCACGCTACTCCTCCCGCACGTTTTCTCGTAGACCCATGAATGAGGTATCAAATCGACCGGTTCATTGAGGAGAGGTGTGCTATGTCTTTTCTAAGCGATCGGTTGTACGGTGATCGTCGTACGGCGGGCGAAAAATTAGCAGAAAAAAGTCCCATAGACTTAACATTGGCACAAAATTTGTGAGATCATATCTTTTGACCAGAAGGTCATAGAGACTTGGGGTTGGGCTCTTTTGACTCGGCCTATCAAGAAGACAATAAGTAGTGATATAATAACTTCATAGCCGTGCCCTAGCAACCACTTAGGACACCCTAGCAACCATAAAACTACATTTCCAAGCCATATTTCTGCTCCAAAAAAAAATAGTAGAAACATGGAGTTTGGCTTTTTTGACTTAGACTGTCAACTAGTCTTTAAATATCATCTCATAAACTGTTTAAGCACACCATAGCAACCATATAGAGTACCCTAGTAACCACCTGAACACATGAACAAGCCATATCTCAGCACCAGAACATCGTACAGACATGGTTGTTGGCTCGTATGCAATAATGTATCACACGCTAGCAACCGAGCGGCGAGTTTTGCCACTGCAAGCACCACTTCACATTTTCTTCTGGAAATGTACATTCTAGTTAGTGGTGCTTGCCTATGGCGAAGCAACACTATTGTTATCTCACATACTTATTATTATTAGTGGTGCTTGCCTATGGCGAAGCAACACTATTGTTATCTCACATACTTATTATTCTTATTCTTCTTATTCTTATTCTTATTAGTGGTGCTTGCCTATGGCAAAGCAACACTAGTGTTATTGTGCATACTTATTAGTGGTGCTTGCCTATGGCGAAGCAACACTATTGTTATCTCACATACTTATTATTCTTATTCTTCTTATTCTTATTCTTATTCTTATTCTTCTGGCCACTTTTTGACGCGCTACTCCTCCCGCAGTTTTTGTCACAGACCCACGAATGAGGTGTCAAAACGTGCGGCCTGTTCGGGAATGGTGTGCTATGACTTTTATAAGGGATCGGGGGTACGATGTTCGCCCCAGGGGCGAAAAACCGGCCGAAAAATCCCATAGACTTAACATTGCGTCAAACTTTGACGAGTCGTAGCTCGGAACGAGGATGTCGCAGAAACATGTAATTTACCACATTTGAAGAGGCTGACAGGCTCTGTAAGAACATACCACACAATGGGGTAAAAGTTGCACCCCTGGGGTGCAGGAGGGGCCCAAAGTTGCCCCATTGACTTACTATGGTGTAGGACGGCCCATGAAATGGGCCGTCCTACACCATAGTAAGCGATTTTCTATTGAACATAACTCTGGATCACAGTGTCATAGAGACAAGGGGGCGGGCTCATTTTACTCAGACGACCAATCAGTCTCTCAGGATCATTGTGAAGCTATTAAGCCACGCCCTAGCAACCATTTAGAGCACCTTAGCAACAACTCCCATAGACTTCCATTGAAAAAGATCGAAGGGATATCTCTGGACTGAATTGTCATAGAAACATGAGGGTGGTCTCGTTTGACTCGGGGCAGCAAACAGCCAATCATGAATCACCTCAACACTTCCTAGCCACGCCCTAGCAACCATTGTCGAGCACCTTAGCAACCAAAATCCAAAGAGGAATATCGTCCATTCTGAATGTCACAGAGGCATGGGAGTTGGTTTATATCATTCATACTGACAAGCAGCCTTTGGAGTTTCATGATTGGCAGCTGCCAAGCCACTCCCTAGCAACCAAACAGAGTACCCTAGCAACCATTTTGCAAGACCTACATCTCTGCATCAGAACATCGTATAGAGATGGGGGTTGGTTTATACATTCACATTGACTTTGGAGCTTCATGATTGGCAGCTGCCAAGCCACTCCCTAGCAACCAAACAGTGTACCCTAGCAACCGTTTTGCAAGACCGATATCTCTGCATCAGAACATCGTATAGAGATGGGGGTTGGCTATTTTGACTCATGCTAGCAAACAGGACTTGCTACATGCTACACATGCTAGCAGTGAATAGCTACATGCTAATATTGATTAGCTAAGTGCTAAATCATGCCAATAAAATGCTACAAACTCAACAGTAACCATCTTTGACAACTACCAACCACCTAGTAACACCATAGCAACCACCCAGATTACCCTAGCAACCACCCAGAACACCCTAGCAACTGCCTAGCAACTCCCTAGCAACCACCCAGAACACCCTAGCAACCGCCTAGCAACCACCCAGGATACCCTAGCAACTGCCTAGCAACACCCTAGCAACCACCCAGAACACCCTAGCAACTGCCTAGCAACGCCCTAGCAACCACCCAAATTACCCTAGCAACCGCCTAACAACCACCCAGGATACCCTAGCAACTGCCTAGCCACGCCCTAGCAACCACCCAGAACACCCTAGCAACCGCCTAGCAACCACCCAGAACACCCTAGCAACCATCCAGAATACCTTAGCAACAACCTAGCAACACCCTAGCAACCACCCTGAACACCCTAGGAATGCCCTAGCAACCACACAAATTACCCTAGCAACCGCTTAGCAACCACCCAGGATACCCTAGCAACTGCCTAGCAACGCCCTAGCAACCACCCAGAACACCCTAGCAACCGCCTAGCAACACCCTAGCAACCACCTAGTAATACCTTAGCAACCATGCTAGCAACATGCTAAACATGCTAGCATCATGCTAGCAACATGCTAATCATGCTAGCATAATGCTAGCAACATGCTAATCATGCTAGCATGATGCTAGAAACATGCTAATCATGCTAGCAACTAGCTACAAACATGCTAGCAACAGGCTAATCATGCTAGCATCATGCTAGCAGCATGCTAATCATGCTAGTAACATGGTAGCAACATGCTAATCATGCTACAAATATGCTAGAAACATGCTAATCATGCTAGCATCATGCTAGCAACATGCTAATCATGCTAGCAACATGCTAATCATGCTAGCATCATGCTAGTATCATGCTAGCAACATGCTAATCATGCTAGCAACATGCTAGCAATATGCTAGCAACATGCTAATCATGCTAGCATCATGCTAGCAACATGCTAATCATGCTAGCATCATGCTAGCAACATGCTAGCAACATGCTAAACATGCTAGCATCATGCTAGCAAGATGCTAGCAACATGCTAAACATGCTAGCATCATGCTAGCAACATGCTAAACATGCTAGCATGATGCTAGCAATATGCTAATCATGCTAGCATGATGCTAGCAATATGCTAAACATGCTAGCATGATGCTAGCAATATGCTAATCATGCTAGCATGATGCTAGCAATATGCTAATCATGCTAGCATGATGCAAATAATGCTAGCATCTAACTAAAACATGTTTGCAACATTCTTATTTTTGCTAGCATCATGCTAGCAACATGCTAGCATAATGGGAGAATCTAACTAAAACATGCTAGTAACATGCTTATAATGCTAGCATGATCCTAGCAACATGCTAATCATGCTAGCATGATGCTAGCAACATGCTAATCATGCTAATCATGCTAGCATCTTGGTAAAAACTAGCTAACCGCACGCTAGCAACCGAGCGGCGAGTTTTGCCACTGCAAGCACCACTTCACATTTTCTTCTGGAAATGTACATTCTAGTATTGTGATTACTATTCACCTAGACGAAACTTCGGCACGCTACTCCTCCCGCACCTTTTGTCTTAGACCCATGAGTGAGGTGTCAAATCGACCGGTTCATTGAGGAGAGGTGTGCTATGACTTTTCTAAGTGATCGGTTGTACGATGTTCGTCCGGCGGGCGATAAATCGGCCTAAAAAAGTCCCATAGACTTAACATTGGCACAAAATTTGTGAGATCATATCTTTTGACCAGAAGGTCATAGAGACTTGGGGTTGGGCTCTTTTGACTCAGAATATCAAGCAGCCAATAAGTAGTGACATAATAACTTCATATTCGCGCCCTAGCAACCACTTAGGCCAGCCTAGCAACCATAAAACAACATATTCGAGCCATATCTCAGCTCCAGAAAATAGAAGAAACATGGAGTTTGCCTTTTTTGACTCAGACTGTCAACTGGTCTTTAAATATCATCTCATAAACTGTATAAGCACACCATAGCAACCATATAGGGAACCCTAGTAACCATACAAACACATGAATAAGCCATATCTCAGCACCAGAACATCGTACAGACATGGTTGTTGGCTCGTATGTACCACATGTACCAATCATGTACCACACCCTAGCAACCGAGCGGCGAGTTTTGCCACTGCAAGCACCACTTCACATTTTCTTCTGGAAATGTACATTCTAGTTAGTGGTGCTTGCCTATGGCGAAGCAACACTATTGTTATCTCACATACTTATTATTAGTGGTGCTTGCCTATGGCGAAGCAACACTATTGTTATCTCACATACTTATTATTCTTATTCTTCTTATTCTTATTCTTATTCTTATTCTTATTCTTCTGGCCACTTTTTGACGCGCTACTCCTCCCGCAGTTTTTGTCACAGACCCATGAATGAGGTGTCAAAACGTGCGGCCTGTTCGGGAATGGTGTGCTATGACTTTTATAAGCGATCGGGGGTACGATGTTCGCCCCAGGGGCGAAAAACCGGCCGAAAAATCCCATAGACTTAACATTGCGTCAAACTTTGACGAGTCGTAGGTCGGAACGAGGATGTCGCAGAAACCTGTAATTTACCACATTTGAAGAGGCTGACAGGCTCTGTAAGTACATACCACACAATGGGGTAAAAGTTGCACCCCTGGGGGGCAGGAGGGGCCCAAAGTTGCCCCATTGACTTACTATGGTGTAGGACGGCCCATGAAATGGGCCGTCCTACACCATAGAAACCGCTTTTATATTGAACATAACTCTGGATCCCAGTGTCGTAGAGACAAAGGGGCGGGCTCATTTTACTCAGACGACCAATCAGTCTCTCAGGATCATTGTTAAGCTTTTAAGCCACGCCCTAGCAACCATTTAGAGCACCTTAGCAACAAGTTCCATAGACTTCCATTGAAAGAGATGGAAGGGATATCTCCGGATAGAAGTGTCATAGAAACACGAGGGTGGTCTCGTTTGACTCGGGGTAGCAAACAGCCAATCATGAATGACCTCAACACTTCCTAGCCACGCCCTAGCAACCATTGTCGAGCACCTTAGCAACCAAAATCCAAAGAGGGATATCTTCCATTCTGAATGTCACAGAGGCATGGGAGTTGGTTTATATCATTCATACTGACAAGCAGCCTTTGGAGTTTCATGATTGGCAGCTGCCAAGCCACTCCCTAGCAACCAAACATAGTACCCTAGCAACCATTTTGTAACAGCTATATCTCAGCATCAGAACATTGTATCGCGATGGGGGTTGGTTTATATCATTCATACTGACAAGCAGCCTTTGGAGTTTCATGATTGGCAGCTGCCAAGCCACTCCCTAGCAACCAAACAGAGTACCCTAGCAACCATTTTGTAACAGCTATATCTCAGCATCAGAACATTGTATCGCGATGGGGGTTGGGTCTTTTGACTCATGTTAACACACAGGACTTTCAACATGCTAAACATGCTAGCTGTGAATAGCTACATGCTAATATCGATTAGTTAAGTGCTAAATGATGCTAGCAACATGCTAATCTTGCTAGTATCTGGCTACAAACATGCTAGCAAACATGCTAATCATGCTAGCATGATGCTAGCAACATGCTAATCATGCTAGCATGATGCTAGCAACATGCTAATCATGCTAGCATGATGCTAGAAACATGCTAATCATGCTAGCATGATGCTAGCAACATGCTAATCATGCTTGCATGATGCTAGCAACATGCTAATCATGCTAGCATCTAGCTACAAACATGTTAGCAAACATGCTAATCATGCTAGCATGATGCTAGCAACATGCTAATCATGCTAGCATGATGCTAGCAACATGCTAATCATGCTAGCATCTAGCTACAAACATGCTAGCAAACATGCTAATCATGCTAGCATGATGCTAGCAACATGCTAATCATGCTAGCATGATGCTAGCAACATGCTAATCATGCTAGCATGATGCTAGCAACATGCTAATCATGCTAGCATGATGCTAGCAACATGCTAATCATGCTAGCATGATGCTAGAAACATGCTAATCATGCTAGCATGATGCTAAAAACATGCTAATCATGCTAGCATGATGCTAGCAACATGCTAATCATGCTAGCATGATGCTAGAAACATGCTAATCATGCTAGCATGAAGCTAGCAACATGCTAATCATGCTAGCATGATGCTAGCAACATGCTAATCATGCTAGCATCTAGCTACAAACATGCTAGCAAACATGCTAATCATGCTAGCATGATGCTAGCAACATGCTAATCATGCTAGCATGATGCTAGCAACATGCTAATCATGCTAGCATCATGCTAGCAACATGCTAGCAAAATGCTAATCATGCTAACATCATGCTAGTAAACATGCTAATCATGCTAGTATGTTGGTAGCATGATGCTAACAACATGCTAATCATGCTAGCATGATGCTAACAACATGCTAATCATGCTAGCATCATGCTAGCAACATGCTAGCAAAATGCTAATCATGCTAGCAACATGCTAGCAACATGCTAATCATCATGCTAGCAACATGCTAATCATGCTAGCATCATGCTAGCAACATGCTAATCATGCTACCAACATGCTAGCAAAATGCTAATCATGCTAGCATCATGCTAGCAACATGCTAATCATCATGCTAGCAACATGCTAATCATGCTAGCATCATGCTAGCAACATGCTAGCAACATGCTAATCATGCTAGCAACATGCTAGCAAAATGCTAATCATGCTAACATCATGCTAGCAACATGCTAATCATGCTAGCAACATGCTAATAATGCTAGCATAATGCTAACAACATGCTAATCATGCTAGCATGATAATAGCAACATGCTAATCATGCTAGCATCTTGGTAAAAACTAGCTAACCGCACGCTAGCAACCGAGCGGCGAGTTTTGCCACTGCAAGCACCACTTCACATTTTCTTCTGGAAATGTACATTCTAGTTATTCTTATTAGTGGTGCTTGCCTATGGCAAAGCAACACTAGTGTTATTGTGCATACTTATTATTCTTATTCTTCTTATTCTTCTTATTCTTCTGGCCACTTTTTGACGCGCTACTCCTCCCGCAGTTTTTGTCACAGACCCATGAATGAGGTGTCAAAACGTGCGGCCTGTTCGGGAATGGTGTGCTATGACTTTTATAAGGGATCGGGGGTACGATGTTCGCCCCAGGGGCGAAAAACCGGCCGAAAAATCCCATAGACTTAACATTGCGTCAAACTTTGACGCGTCGTAGCTCGGAACGAGGATGTCGCAGAAACGTGTAATTTACCACATTTGAAGAGGCTGACAGGCTCTGTAAGAACATACCACACAATGGGGTAAAAGTTGCACCCGTGGGGGGCAGGAGGGGCCCAAAGTTGCCCCATTGACTTACTATGGTGTAGGACGGCCCATGAAATGGGCCGTCCTACACCATAGAAACCGCTTTTATATTGAACATAACTCTGGATCACAGTGTCGTAGAGACAAAGGGGCGGGCTCATTTTACTCAGACGGCCAATCAGTCTCTCAGGATCATTGTGAAGCTATCTAGCCACGCCCTAGCAACCATTTAGAGCTCCTTAGCAACTAGTTCCATTGACTTCCATTGAAACAGATCAAAGGGATATCTCAGAATATAAGAGTCATAGAAACATGAGGGTGGTCTCGTTTGACTCGGGGCAGCAAACAGCCAATCCTGAATCACCTCAACACTTACTGGCCACGCCCTAGCAACCATTGTCGAGCACCTTAGCAACCAAAATCCAAACAGGCATATCGTCCATTCTGAATGTCACAGAGGCATGGGAGTTGGTTTATATCATTTATACTGACAAGCAGCCTTCAGAGTTTCATGATTGGCAGCTGCCAAGCCACTCCCTAGCAACCAAACAGAGTACCCTAGCAACCATTTTGCAAGACCTACATCTCTATATCAGAACATCGTATAGAGATGGGGGTTGGTTTATATAATTCATACTGACAAGCAGCCTTTGGAGTTTCATCATTGGCAGCTGCCAAGCCACTCCCTAGCAACCAAACAGAGTACCCTAGCAACCATTTTGCAAAACCTACATCTCTGCATCAGAACATCGTATAGAGATGGGGTTTGGGTCTTTTGACTCATGCTAGCACACAGGACTTTCAACATGCTAAACATGCTAGCTGTGAATAGCTACATGCTAATATTGATTAGCTAAGTGCTAAATCATGCCATGAACATTATAAAAACTCTATAGTAACCAAATGTGAACACTACCAACCACCTAGTAACACCATAGCAACCATCCAGAATACCATAGCAACCACCTAAAACACCCTAGCAACCACCCAAAACAACCTAGCAACCGCCTAGCAACACCATAGCAACCACCCAGAATACCCTAGCAATCGCCTAACAACACCCTAGCAACCACCCAGAACACCCTAGCAACCGCCTTGCAACACCCTAGCAACCACCCAGAATACCCTAGCAACCACCTAGCAACACCCTAGCAACCACCCAGAATACCCTAGCAACCACCTAGCAACACCCTAGCAACCACTCAGAACACCCTAGCAACCGCCTAGCAACACCCTAGCAACCACTTAGCAACACCCTAGCAACCACCCAGAATACCCTAGCAACCACCTAGCAACACCCTAGCAACCACTCAGAACACCCTAGCAACCGCCTAGCAACACCCTAGCAACCACCCAGAACACCCTAGCAACCGCCTAGCAACCACCCAGAATACCCTAGCAACCGCATAGCAACACCATAGCAACCACCCAGAACACCCTAGCAACCGCCTAGCAACACCCTAGCAACCACCCAGAACACCCTAGCAACCGCCTAGCAACACCCTAGCAACCAACCAGAACACCCTAGCAACCCCCTAGCAACACCCTAGCAACCACCCAAAACACCCTAGCAACCGCCTTAGCAACCACCCAGAATACCCTAGCAACCGCATAGCAACACCATAGCAACCACACAGAACACCCTAGCAACCGCCTAGCAACGCCCTAGCAACCACCCATAATACCCTAGCAACCACCTAGTAACACCTTAGCAACCATGCTAGCATCATGCTAGTAACATGCTAAACATGCTAGCATGATGCTAGCAATATGCTAATCATGCTAGCATCTACCTAAAACATGTTTGCAACATGCTTATTTTTGCTAGCATCATGCTAGCAACATGCTAATCATGCTAGCATGTTGGTAGCATTATGCTAACAACATGCTAATCATGCTAGCATGATGCTAACAACATGCTAATCATGCTAGCATGATGCTAGCAACATGCTAATCATGCTAGCAACATGCTAATCATGCTAGCATCATGCTAGCAACATGCTAATAATAATAACAGAATGCTAACAACATGCTAATCATGCTAGCATGATGTTAGCAACATGCTAATCATGCTAGCATCTTGGTAAAAACTAGCTAACCGCACGCTAGCAACCGAGCGGCGAGTTTTGCCACTGCAAGCACCACTTCACATTTTCTTCTGGAAATGTACATTCTAGTTCTTCTTATTCTTATTCTTATTAGTGGTGCTTGCCAAAGGCAAAGCAACACTAGTGTTATTGTGCATACTTATTATTCTTATTCTAATTTTTATTATTATTATTCTGGACAAAGTTTGACGCGCTACTCCTCCCGCAGTTTTTGTCACAGACCCATGAATGAGGTGTCAAAACGTGCGGCCTGTTCGGGAATGGTGTGCTATGACTTTTATAAGAGATCGGGGGTACGATGGTCGCCCCAGGGGCGAAAAACCGGCCGAAAAATCCCATAGACTTAACATTGCGTCAAACTTTGACGAGTCGTAGCTCGGAACGAGGATGTCGCAGAAACGTGAAATTTACCACATTTAAAGAGGCTGACAGGCTCTGTAAGAATATACCACACAATGGGGTAAAAGTTGCACCCCTGAGGGGCAGGAGCTGCCAAAAGTTGCCCCATTGACTTACTATGGTGTAGGACGGCCCATGAAATGGGCCGTCCTACACCATAGAAACCGCTTTTATATTGAACATAACTCTGGATCACAGTGTCGTAGAGACAAAGGGGCGGGCTCATTTTACTCAGACGGCCAATCAGTCTCTCAGGATCATTGTGAATCTATCTAGCCACGCCCTAGCAACCATTTAGAGCTCCTTAGCAACAAGTTCCATAGACTTCCATTGAAACAGATCAAAGGGATATCTCAGAATATAAGAGTCATAGAAACATGAGGGTGGGCTCGTTTGACTCGGGGCAGCAAACAGCCAATCCTGAATCACCTCAACACTTACTGGCCACGCCCTAGCAACCATTGTCGAGCACCTTAGCAACCAAAATCCAAACAGGGATATCTTCCATTCTGAATGTCACAGAGGCATGGGAGTTGGTTTATATCATTTATACTGACAAGCAGCCTTTGGAGTTTCATGATTGGCAGCTGCCAAGCCACTCCCTAGCAACCAAACAGAGTACCCTAGCAACCATTTTGCAAGACCTACATCTCTATATCAGAACATCGTATAGAGATGGGGGTTGGTTTATATCATTCATACTGACAAGCAGCCTTTGGAGTTTCATCATTGGCAGCTGCCAAGCCACTCCCTAGCAACCAAACAGAGTACCCTAGCAACCATTTTGCAAGACCTACATCTTTGCATCAGAACATCGTATAGAGATGGGGGTTGGGTCTTTTGACTCATGCTAGCACACAGGACTTTCAACATGCTAAACATGCTAGCTGTGAATAGCTACATGCTAATATTGATTAGCTAAGTGCTAAATCATGCCATGAACATTATAAAAACTCTATAGTAACCAAATGTGAACACTACCAACCACCTAGTAACACCATAGCAACCATCCAGAATACCATAGCAACCACCTAAAACACCCTAGCAACCACCCAAAACACCCTAGCAACCGCCTAGCAACACCATAGCAACCACCCAGAATACCCTAGCAACCACCTAACAACACCCTAGCAACCACCCAGAATACCCTAGCAACACCATAGCAACCACTCAGAACACCCTAGCAACCGCCTAGCAACACCCTAGCAACCACCCAGAACACCCTAGCAACTGCCTAGCAACACCCTAGCAACCACCCAGAATACCCTAGCAACCGCCTAGCAACACCCTAGCAACCACTCAGAACACCCTAGCAACCGCCTAGCAACACCCTAGCAACCACCCAGAACACCCTAGCAACCGCCTAGCAACACCATAGCAACCAGCCAAAAACCCTAGCAACCGCCTAGCAACGCCCTAGCAACCACCCATAATACCCTAGCAACCACCTAGTAACACCTTAGCAACCATGCTAGCATCATGCTAGCAACATGCTAAACATGCTAGCATCATGCTAGCAATATGCTAATCATGCTAGCATCTACCTAAAACATGTTTGCAACATGCTTATTTTTGCTAGCATCATGCTAGCAACATGCTAATCATGCTAGCATGTTGGTAGCATGATGCTAACAACATGCTAATCATGCTAGCATGATGCTAACAACATGCTAATCATGCTAGCATCATGCTAGCAACATGCTAATCATGCTAGCAACATGCTAGCAACATGCTAATCATGCTAGCATCATGCTAGCAACATGCTAATCATGCTAGCAACATGCTAGCAACATGCTAATCATGCTAGCATCATGCTAGCAACATGCTAATCATGCTAGCAACATGCTATAAACATGCTAATCATGTTAGCATCATGCTAGCAACATGCTAGCAAAATGCTAATCATGCTAACATCATGCTAGTAAACATGCTAATCATGCTAGTATGTTGGTAGCATGATGCTAACAACATGCTAATCATGCTAGCATGATGCTAACAACATGCTAATCATGCTAGCATCATGCTAGCAACATGCTAATCATGCTAGCAAAATGCTAGCAAAATGCTAATCATGCTAGCATCATGCTAGCAACATGCTAATCATCATGCTAGCAACATGCTAATCATGCTAGCATCATGCTAGCAACATGCTAATCATGCTAGCAACATGCTAGCAAAATGCTAATCATGCTAGCATCATGCTAGCAACATGCTAATCATCATGCTAGCAACATGCTAATCATGCTAGCATCATGCTAGCAACATGCTAGAAACATGCTAATCATGCTAGCATTATGCTAGCAACATGCTAATCATGCTAGCATTATGCTAGCAACATGCTAGCAAAATGCTAATCATGCTAACATCATGCTAGCAACATGCTAATCATGCTAGCAACATGCTAATAATGCTAGCATAATGCTAACAACATGCTAATCATGCTAGCATGATAATAGCAACATGCTAATCATGCTAGCATCTTGGTAAAAACTAGCTAACCGCACGCTAGCAACCGAGCGGCGAGTTTTGCCACTGCAAGCACCACTTCACATTTTCTTCTGGAAATGTACATTCTAGTGTTGTGATTACTATTCACCTAGACAAAACTTCGGCACGCTACTCCTCCCGCACCTTTTGTCGTAGACCCATGAGTGAGGTGTCAAATCGACCGGTTCATTGAGGAGAGGTGTGCTATGTCTTTTCTAAGCGATCGGTTGTACGATGTTCGTTAGGCGGGCGAAAACATTTCCGAAAAAAGTCCCATAGACTTAACATTGGCACAAAATTTGTGAGATCATATCTTTTGACCAGAAGGTCATAGAGACTTGGAATTGGGCTCTTTTGACTCGGCCTATCAAGCAGCCAATAAGTAGTGACATAATAACTTCATATTCCCGCCCTAGCAACCACTTAGGGCAGCCTAGCAACCATAAAACAACATATTCAAGCCATATCTCAGCTCCAGAAAATAGAAGAAACATGGAGTTTGCTTTTTTTGACTCAGACTGTCAACTGGTCTTTAAATATCATCTCATAAACTGTATAAGCACACCATAGCAACCATATAGGGAACCCTAGTAACCACCTGAACACATGAATAAGCCATATCTCAGCACCAGAACATCGTACAGACGTGGTTGTTGTCTCGTATGCAATATTGTACCACACCCTAGCAACCGACCGGCGAGTTTTGCCACTGCAAGCACCACTTCACATTTTCTTCTGGAAATGTACATTCTAGTTCTTATTCTTATTCTTCTGGCCACTTTTTGACGCGCTACTCCTCCCGCAGTTTTTGTCACAGACCCATGAATGAGGTGTCAAAACGTGCGGCCTGTTCGGGAATGGTGTGCTATGACTTTTATAAGCGATCGGGGGTACGATGTTCGCCCCAGGGGCGAAAAACCGGCCGAAAAATCCCATAGACTTAACATTGCGTCAAACTTTGACGAGTCGTAGGTCGGAACGAGGATGTCGCAGAAACCTGTAATTTACCACATTTGAAGAGGCTGACAGGCTCTGTAAGTACATACCACACAATGGGGTAAAAGTTGCACCCCTGGGGGGCAGGAGGGGCCCAAAGTTGCCCCATTGACTTACTATGGTGTAGGACGGCCCATGAAATGGGCCGTCCTACACCATAGAAACCGCTTTTATATTGAACATAACTCTGGATCCCAGTGTCGTAGAGACAAAGGGGCGGGCTCATTTTACTCAGACGACCAATCAGTCTCTCAGGATCATTGTTAAGCTTTTAAGCCACGCCCTAGCA
This sequence comes from Rhinichthys klamathensis goyatoka, assembly GCF_029890125.1. Classification (NCBI taxonomy): domain Eukaryota; kingdom Metazoa; phylum Chordata; class Actinopteri; order Cypriniformes; family Leuciscidae; genus Rhinichthys; species Rhinichthys klamathensis. The sequence continues at coordinate 1,365,011 of NW_026606977.1, read as the reverse complement.
ACCATTTAGAGCACCTTAGCAACAAGTTCCATAGACTTCCATTGAAAGAGATGGAAGGGATATCTCCGGATAGAAGTGTCATAGAAACACGAGGGTGGTCTCGTTTGACTCGGGGTAGCAAACAGCCAATCATGAATGACCTCAACACTTCCTAGCCACGCCCTAGCAACCATTGTCGAGCACCTTAGCAACCAAAATCCAAAGAGGGATATCTTCCATTCTGAATGTCACAGAGGCATGGGAGTTGGTTTATATCATTCATACTGACAAGCAGCCTTTGGAGTTTCATGATTGGCAGCTGCCAAGCCACTCCCTAGCAACCAAACATAGTACCCTAGCAACCATTTTGTAACAGCTATATCTCAGCATCAGAACATTGTATCGCGATGGGGGTTGGTTTATATCATTCATACTGACAAGCAGCCTTTGGAGTTTCATGATTGGCAGCTGCCAAGCCACTCCCTAGCAACCAAACAGAGTACCCTAGCAACCATTTTGTAACAGCTATATCTCAGCATCAGAACATTGTATCGCGATGGGGGTTGGGTCTTTTGACTCATGTTAACACACAGGACTTTCAACATGCTAAACATGCTAGCTGTGAATAGCTACATGCTAATATCGATTAGTTAAGTGCTAAATGATGCTAGCAACATGCTAATCTTGCTAGTATCTGGCTACAAACATGCTAGCAAACATGCTAATCATGCTAGCATGATGCTAGCAACATGCTAATCATGCTAGCATGATGCTAGCAACATGCTAATCATGCTAGCATGATGCTAGAAACATGCTAATCATGCTAGCATGATGCTAGCAACATGCTAATCATGCTTGCATGATGCTAGCAACATGCTAATCATGCTAGCATCTAGCTACAAACATGTTAGCAAACATGCTAATCATGCTAGCATGATGCTAGCAACATGCTAATCATGCTAGCATGATGCTAGCAACATGCTAATCATGCTAGCATCTAGCTACAAACATGCTAGCAAACATGCTAATCATGCTAGCATGATGCTAGCAACATGCTAATCATGCTAGCATGATGCTAGCAACATGCTAATCATGCTAGCATGATGCTAGCAACATGCTAATCATGCTAGCATGATGCTAGCAACATGCTAATCATGCTAGCATGATGCTAGAAACATGCTAATCATGCTAGCATGATGCTAAAAACATGCTAATCATGCTAGCATGATGCTAGCAACATGCTAATCATGCTAGCATGATGCTAGAAACATGCTAATCATGCTAGCATGAAGCTAGCAACATGCTAATCATGCTAGCATGATGCTAGCAACATGCTAATCATGCTAGCATCTAGCTACAAACATGCTAGCAAACATGCTAATCATGCTAGCATGATGCTAGCAACATGCTAATCATGCTAGCATGATGCTAGCAACATGCTAATCATGCTAGCATCATGCTAGCAACATGCTAGCAAAATGCTAATCATGCTAACATCATGCTAGTAAACATGCTAATCATGCTAGTATGTTGGTAGCATGATGCTAACAACATGCTAATCATGCTAGCATGATGCTAACAACACCCAGAACACCCTAGCAACTGCCTAGCAACGCCCTAGCAACCACCCAGAACACCCTAGCAACCACCTAGTAACCACCCAGGATACCCTAGCAACTGCCTAGCAATGCCCTAGCAACCACCCAGAACACCCTAGCAACTGCCTAGCAACGCCCTAGCAACCACCCAGAACACCCTAGCAACCGCCTAGCAACCGCCTAGCAACCACCCAGGATACACTAGCAACTGCCTAGCAACCACCCAGATTACCCTAGCAACCACCCAGGATACCCTAGCAACTGCCTAGCAACGCCCTAGCAACCACCCAGAACACCCTAGAAACTGCTTAGCAACCACCCAGAATACCCTAGCAACCACCCAGAACACCCTAGCAACCGCCTAGCAACACCCTAGCAACCATCCAGAATACCTTAGCAACCACCTAGCAACACCCTAGCAACCACCCAGAATACCCTAGCAACCGCCTAGCAACCACCCAGGATACCCTAGCAACTGCCTAGCAACGCCCTAGCAACCACCCAGAAAACCCTAGCAACCGCCTAGCAACACCATAGCAACCACCAAGAATACCCTAGCAACCGCCTAGCAACCACCCAGAACACCATAGCAACCGCCTAACAATGCCCTAGCAACCACACAGAATACCCTAGCAACCGCCTAGCAACGCCCTAGCAACCACCCAGAATATCCTAGCAACCGCCTAGCAACGTCCTAGCAACCACTCAGAACACCCTAGCAACCACCTAGCAACTCCCTAGCAACCATCCAGAACACCCTAGCAACCACCCAGAACACCCTAGTAACCGAGCGGCGAGTTTTGCCACTGCAAGCACCACTTCACATTTTCTTCTGGAAATGTACATTCTAGTTCTTATTCTTATTCTTATTCTTCTTATTCTTATTCTTCTGGCCACTTTTTGACGCGCTACTCCTCCCGCAGTTTTTGTCACAGACCCATGAATGAGGTGTCAAAACGTGCGGCCTGTTCGGGAATGGTGTGCTATGACTTTTATAAGGGATCGGGGGTACGATGGTCGCCCCAGGGGCGAAAAACCGGCCGAAAAATCCCATAGACTTAACATTGCGTCAAACTTTGACGAGTCGTAGCTCGGAACGAGGATGTCGCAGAAACGTGAAATTTACCACATTTGAAGAGGCTGACAGGCTCTGTAAGAATATACCACACAATGGGGTAAAAGTTGCACCCCTGTGGGGCAGGAGCTGCCCAAATTTGCCCCATTGACTTACTATGGTGTAGGACGGCCCATGAAATGGGCCGTCCTACACCATAGAAACCGCTTTTATATTGAACATAACTCTGGATCACAGTGTCGTAGAGACAAAGGGGCGGGCTCATTTTACTCAGATGACCAATCAGTCTCTCAGGATCATTGTTAAGCTTTTAAGCCACGCCCTAGCAACCATTTAGAGCACCTTAGCAACAAGTTCCATAGACTTCCATTGAAAGAGATGGAAGGGATATCTCCGGATAGAAGTGTCATAGAAACACGAGGGTGGTCTCGTTTGACTCGGGGTAGCAAACAGCCAATCATGAATGACCTCAACACTTCCTAGCCACGCCCTAGCAACCATTGTCGAGCACCTTAGCAACCAAAATCCAAAGAGGGATATCTTCCATTCTGAATGTCACAGAGGCATGGGAGTTGGTTTATATCATTCATACTGACAAGCAGCCTTTGGAGTTTCATGATTGGCAGCTGCCAAGCCACTCCCTAGCAACCAAACATAGTACCCTAGCAACCATTTTGTAACAGCTATATCTCAGCATCAGAACATTGTATCGCGATGGGGTTTGGTTTATATCATTCATACTGACAAGCAGCCTTTGGAGTTTCATGATTGGCAGCTGCCAAGCCACTCCCTAGCAACCAAACAGAGTACCCTAGCAACCATTTTGTAACAGCTATATCTCAGCATCAGAACATTGTATCGCGATGGGGGTTGGGTCTTTTGACTCATGTTAACACACAGGACTTTCAACATGCTAAACATGCTAGCTGTGAATAGCTACATGCTAATATCGATTAGTTAAGTGCTAAATGATGCTAGCAACATGCTAATCTTGCTAGTATCTGGCTAAAAACATGCTAGCAAACATGCTAATCATGCTAGCATGATGCTAGCAACATGCTAATCATGCTAGCATGATGCTAGCAACATGCTAATCATGCTAGCATGATGCTAGCAACATGCTAATCATGCTAGCATGATGCTAGCAACATGCTAATCATGCTAGCATGATGCTAGAAACATGGTAATCATGCTAGCATGATGCTAGCAACATGCTAATCATGCTAGCATCTAGCTACAAACATGCTAATCATGCTAGCATGATGCTAGCAACATGCTAATCATGCTAGCATGATGCTAGCAACATGCTAATCATGCTAGCATGATGCTAGAAACATGCTAATCATGCTAGCATGATGCTAGAAACATGCTAATCATGCTAGCATTATGCTAGCAACATGCCAATCATGCTAGCATGATGCTAGCAACATGCTAATCATGCTAGCATGATGCTAGAAACATGCGAATCATGCTAGCATGATGCTAGCAACATGCTAATCATGCTAGCATAATGCTAGCAACATGCTAATCATGCTAGCATGATGCTAGCAACATGCTAATCATGCTAGCATGATGCTAGCAACATGCTAATCATGCTAGCATCTAGCTACAAACATGCTAGCAACCTGCTAATCATGTTAGCATCATGCTAAAGACACGGTAGCATGATGCTAGCAACATGCTAATCATGCTATCATTATGCTTATTTTGTTAGCATCTTACTAAAAACTAGCTATACACACCCTAGCAACCGAGCGGCGAGTTTTGCAACTGCAAGCACCACTTCACATTTTCTTCTGGAAATGTACATTCAAGTATTGTGATTACTATTCACCTAGACAAAACTTCGGCACGCTACTCCTCCCGCATTTTTTGTCGTAGACCCATGAATGAGGTGTCAAATCGACCGGCTCATTGAGGAGAGGTGTGCTATGACTTTTCTAAGTGATCGGTTGTACGATGTTCGTTCAGCGGGCGATAAATCGGACGAAAAAATTCCCATAGACTTAACATTGGCACAACATTTGTGAGATCATATCTTTTGACCAGAAGGTCATAGAGACTTGGGAATGGGCTCTTTTGACTCGGCCTATCAAGCAGCCAATAAGTAGTGACATAATAACTTCATATTCGCGCCCTAGCAACCACTTAGGGCAGCCTAGCAACCATAAAACAACATATTCAAGCCATTATCTCAGCTCCAGAAAATAGAAGAAACATGGAGTTTGCCTTTTTTGACTCAGACTGTCAACTAGTCTTTAAATATCATCTCATAAACTGTATAGGCACACCATAGCAACCATATAGGGAACCCTAGTAACCATACAAACACATGAATTAGCCATATCTCAGCAGCAGAACATCGTACAGACATGGTTGTTGGCTCGTATGCAATAATGTACCACACTCTAGCAACCGAGCGGCGAGTTTTGCCACTGCAAGCACCACTTCACATTTTCTTCTGGAAATGTACATTCTAGTTAGTGGTGCTTGCCTATGGCGAAGCAACACTATTGTTATCTCACATACTTATTATTCTTCTTCTTATTATTCTTCCGGCCACTTTTTGACGCGCTACTCCTCCCGCAGTTTTTGTCACAGACCCATGAATGAGGTGTCAAAACGTGCGGCCTGTTCGGGAATGGTGTGCTATGACTTTTCTAAGAGATCGGGGGTACGATGGTCGCCCCAGGGGCGAAAAACGGCCCAAAAAAATCCCATAGACTTAACATTGCGAAAAACTTTGACGAGTCGTAGCTCGGAACGAGGATGTCGCAGAAACGTGAAATTTGCCACATTTGAAGAGGCTGACAGACTCTGTAAGAACATACCACACAATGGGGTAAAAGTTGCACCCCTGGGGTGCAGGAGCTGCCCAAAGTTTCCCCATTGACTTACTATGGTGTAGGACGGCCCATGAAATGGGCCGTCCTACACCATAGAAACCGCTTTTATATTGAACATAACTCTGGATCACAGTGTCATAGAGACAAGGGGGCGGGCTCATTTTACTCAGACAACCAATCAGTCTCTCAGGATCATTGTGAAGCTATCAAGCCACGCCCTAGCAACCATTTAGAGCACCTTAGCAACAACTCCCATAGACTTCCATTGAAAGAGATCGAAGGGATATCTCTGGACTGAATTGTCATAGAAACATAAGGGTGGTCTCGTTTGACTCGGGCCAGCAAACAGCCAATCATGAATCACCTCAACACTTGCTAGCCACGCCCTAGCAACCATTGTCGAGCACCTTAGCAACCAAAATCCAAAGAGGAATATCGTCCATTCTGAATGTCACAGAGGCATGGGAGTTGGTTTATATCTTTCATAGTGACAAGCAGCCTTTGGAGTTTCATGATTGGCAGCTGCCAAGCCACTCCCTAGCAACCAAACAGAGTACCCTAGCAACCATTTTGCAAAACCAATATCTCTGCATCAGAACATCGTATAGAGATGGGGGTTGGTTTATACATTCACATTGACTTTGGAGCTTCATGATTGGCAGCTGCCAAGCCACTCCCTAGCAACCAAACAGAGTACCCTAGCAACCATTTTGCAAGACCTACATCTCTGCATCAGAACATCGTATAGAGATGGGGGTTGGGTCTTTTGACTCATGCTAGCAAACAGGACTTGCTACATGCTACACATGCTAGCAGTGAATAGCTACATGCTAATATTGATTAGCTAAGTGCTAAATCATGCCAATAAAATGCTACAAACTCAACAGTAACCATCTTTGACAACTACCAACCACCTAGTAACACCATAGCAACCACCCAAATTACTCTAGCAACACCCTAGCAACCACCCAGAACACCCTAGCAACTGCCTAGCAACGCCCTAGCAACCACCCAGAACACCCTAGCAACCGCCTAGCAACCACCCAGGATACCCTAGCAACCGCCTAGCAACGCCCTAGCAACAACCCAGATTACCCTAGCAACCGCCTAGCAACGCCCTAGCAACCGCCTAGCAACCACCCAAAACACCCTAGCAACTGCCTAGCAACCACCCAGAACACCCTAGCAACCGCCTAGCAACCGCCCAGGATACCCTAGCAACTGCCTAGCAACGCCCTAGCAACCACCCTCGAACACCATAGCAACGGCCTAGCAACACCCTAGCAACCACTCAGAACACCCTAGCAACCACCTAGCAACACCCTAGCAACCACTCAGAACACCCTAGCAACCACCTAGCAACACCCTAGCAACCACCCAGAATACCCTAGCAACCACCTAGCAACACCCTAGCAACCACCCAGAACACCCTAGCAACCACCTAGCAACACCCTAGCAACCACTCAGAACACCCTAGCAACCACCTAGCAACACCCTAGCAACCACCCAGAACACCCTAGCAACCGCCTAGCAACACCCTAGCAACCACCCAGAACACCCTAGCAACCGCCTAGCAACACCCTAGCAACCACCCAAAACACCCTAGCAACCACCTAGCAACAAACTAGCAACACCCTAGCAACCACCCAGAACACCCTAGAAACCGCCTAGCAACCACCCAAAACACCTTAGCAACCGCATAGCAACACCATAGCAACCACCCAGAACACCCTAGCAACTGCCTTGCATCATCATAGCAAACTCCAAGAACACCCTAGCAACCGAGCGGCGAGTTTTGCCACTGCAAGCACCACTTCACATTTTCTTCTGGAAATGTACATTCTAGTTAGTGGTGCTTGCCTATGGCGAAGCAACACTATTGTTATCTCACATACTTATTATTCTTCTTCTTCTTCTTCTTATTAGTGGTGCTTGCCTATGGCGAAGCAACACTATTGTTATCTCACATACTTATTAGTGGTGCTTGCCTATGGCGAAGCAACACTATTGTTATCTCACATACTTATTATTCTTATTCTTCTTATTAGTGGTGCTTGCCTATGGCGAAGCAACACTATTGTTATCTCACATACTTATTATTCTTCTTCTTCTTCTTATTATTATTATTCTTCTGGCCACTTTTTGACGCGCTACTCCTCCCGCAGTTTTTGTCACAGACCCATGAATGAGGTGTCAAAACGTGCGGCCTGTTCGGGAATGGTGTGCTATGACTTTTCTAAGAGATCGGGGGTACGATGGTCGCCCCAGGGGCGAAAAACGGCCCAAAAAAATCCCATAGACTTAACATTGCGAAAAACTTTGACGAGTCGTAGCTCGGAACGAGGATGTCGCAGAAACGTGAAATTTGCCACATTTGAAGAGGCTGACAGGCTCTGTAAGAACATACCACACAATGGGGTAAAAGTTGCACCCCTGAGGGGCAGGAGGGGCCCAAAGTTGCCCCATTGACTTACTATGGTGTAGGACGGCCCATGAAATGGGCCGTCCTACACCATAGAAACCGCTTTTGTATTGAACATAACTCTGGATCACAGTGTCATAGAGACAAGAGGGCGGGCTCATTTTACTCAGACAACCAATCAGTCTCTCAGGATCATTGTGAAGCTATCAAGCCACGCCCTAGCAACCATTTAGAGCTCCTTAGCAACAAGTTCCATAGACTTCCATTGAAAGAGATCAAAGGGATATCTCAGGATATAAGTGTCATAGAAACATGAGGGTGGGCTCGTTTGACTCGGGCCAGCAAACAGCCAATCCTGAATCACCTCAACACTTACTGGCCACGCCCTAGCAACCATTGTCGAGCACCTTAGCAACCAAAATCCAAAAAGGGATATCTTCCATTCTGAATGTCACAAAGGCGTGGGAGTTGGTTTATATCATTCATACTGACAAGCAGCCTTTGGAGTTTCATGATAGGCAGCTGCCAAGCCACTCCCTAGCAACCAAACAGAGTACCCTAGCAACCATTTTGCAAGACCTATATCTCTGCATCAAAACATCGTATAGAGATGGGGGTTGGTTTATACATTCACATTGACTTTGGAGCTTCATGATTGGCAGCTGCCAAGCCACTCCCTAGCAACCAAACAGAGTACCCTAGCAACCATTTTGCAAGACCAATATCTCTGCATCAGAACATCGTATAGAGATGGGGTTTGGGTCTTTTGACTCATGCTGGCACACAGGACTTTCAACATGCTAAACATGCTAGCTGTGAATAGCTACATGCTAATATTGATTAGCTAAGTGCTAAATCATGCCATGAACATTATAAAAACTCTATAGTAACCAAATGTGAACACTACCAACCACCTAGTAACTCCATAGCAACCATCCAGAATACCATAGCAACCACCTAAAACACCCTAGCAACCACCCAAAACACCCTAGCAACCGCCTAGCAACACCATAGCAACCACCCAGAATACCCTAGCAACCGCCTAGCAACACCCTAGCAACCACCCAGAACACCCTAGCAACCGCCTAGCAACACCCTGGCAACAACCCAGAATACCCTAGCAACCACCTAGCAACACCCTAGCAACCACCCAGAATACCCTAGCAACCACCTAGCAACACCCTAGCAACCACTCAGAACACCCTAGCAACCACCCAGAACACCCTAGCAACCGCCTAGCAACCACCCAAAACACCTTAGCAACCACCCTGAATACCCTAGCAACCGCATAGCAACAACATAGCAACCACCCAGAACCGCCTAGCAACCGCCTAGCAACACCCTAGCAACCGCCTAGCAACACCCTAGCAACCAACCAGAACACCCTAGCAACCCCCTAGCAACACCCTAGCAACCACCCAGAACACCCTAGCAACCGCCTAGCAACCACCCAGAATACCCTAGCAACCGCATAGCAACCACCCAAAACACCATAGCAACCACCTAGCAACACCCTAGCAACCACCCAGAACACCCTAGCAACCACCTAGCAACACCCTAGCAACCACTCAGAACACCCTAGCAACCACCCAGAACACCCTAGCAACCGCCTAGCAACCACCCAAAACACCTTAGCAACCACCCAGAATACCCTAGCAACCGCATAGCAACAACATAGCAACCACCCAGAACCGCCTAGCAACACCCTAGCAACACCCTAGCAACCAACCAGAACACCCTAGCAACCCCCTAGCAACACCCTAGCAACCACCCAGAACACCCTAGCAACCGCCTAGCAACCACCCAGAATACCCTAGCAACCGCATAGCAACACCATAGCAACCACCCAGAACACCCTAGCAACCGCCTAGCAACCACCCATAATACCCTAGCAACCACCTAGTAACACCTTAGCAACCATGCTAGCAACATGCTAGCAACATGCTAAACATGCTAGCATGATGCTAGCAATATGCTAATCATGCTAGCATCTAGCTAAAACATGTTTGCAACATGCTTATTTTTACTAGCATCATGCTAGCAACATGCTAATCATGCTAGCATCTTGGTAAAAACTAGCTAACCGCACCCTAGCAACCGAGCGGCGAGTTTTGCCACTGCAAGCACCACTTCACATTTTCTTCTGGAAATGTACATTCTAGTTCTTATTCTTATTCTTCTGGCCACTTTTTGACGCGCTACTCCTCCCGCAGTTTTTGTCACAGACCCATGAATGAGGTGTCAAAACGTGCGGCCTGTTCGGGAATGGTGTGCTATGACTTTTCTAAGGGATCGGGGGTACGATGTTCGCCCCAGGGGCGAAAAACCGGCCGAAAAATCCCATAGACTTAACATTGCGTCAAACTTTGACGAGTTGTAGCTCGGAACGAGGATGTCGCAGAAACGTGAAATTTACCACATTTAAAGAGGCTAACAGGCTCTGTAAGAATATACCACACAATGGGGTAAAAATTGCACCCCTGTGGGGCAGGAGCTGCCCAAAGTTGCCCCATTGACTTACTATGGTGTAGGACGGCCCATGAAATGGGCCGTCCTACACCATAGAAACCGCATTTATATTGAACATAACTCTGGATCACAGTGTCGTAGAGACAAAGGGGCGGGCTCATTTTACTCAGACGGCCAATCAGTCTCTCAGGATCATTGTGAAGCTATCAAGCCACGCCCTAGCAACCATTTAGAGCTCCTTAGCAACAAGTTCCATAGACTTCCATTGAAACAGATCAAAGGGATATCTCAGAATATAAGAGTCATAGAAACATGAGGGTGGGCTCGTTTGACTCGGGGCAGCAAACAGCCAATCCTGAATCACCTCAACACTTCCTAGCCACGCCCTAGCAACCATTGTCGAGCACCTTAGCAACCAAAATCCAAAGAGGGATATCTTCCATTCTGAATGTCACAGAGGCATGGGAGTTGGTTTATATCATTCATACTGACAAGCAGCCTTTGGAGTTTCATGACTGGCAGCTGCCAAGCCACTCCCTAGCAACCAAACATAGTACCCTAGCAACCATTTTGTAACAGCTATATCTCAGCATCAGAACATTGTATCGCGATGGGGTTTGGTTTATATCATTCATACTGACAAGCAGCCTTTGGAGTTTCATGATTGGCAGCTGCCAAACCACTCCCTAGCAACCAAACAGAGTACCCTAGCAACCATTTTGTAACAGCTATATCTCAGCATCAGAACATTGTATTGCGATGGGGGTTGGGTCTTTTGACTCATGTTAACACACAGGACTTTCAACATGCTAAACATGCTAGCTGTGAATAGCTACATGCTAATATCGATTAGTTAAGTGCTAAATGATGCTAGCAACATGCTAATCTTGCTAGTATCTGGCTAAAAACATGCTAGCAAACATGCTAATCATGCTAGCATGATGCTAGCAACATGCTAATCATGCTAGCATGATGCTAGCAACATGCTAATCATGCTAGCATGATGCTAGCAACATGCTAATCATGCTAGCATGATGCTAGCAACATGCTAATCATGCTAGCATGATGCTAGCAACATGCTAATAATGCTAACATCTAACTACAAACATGCTAACAAACATGCTAATCATGCTAGCATGATGCTAGCAACATGCTAATCATGCTAGCATGATGCTAGCAACATGCTAATCATGCTAGCATGATGCTAGCAACATGCTAATCATGCTAGCATGATGCTAGCAACATGCTAATCATGCTAGCATGATGCTAGAAACATGCTAATCATGCTAGCATGATGCTAGCAACATGCTAATCATGCTAGCATCTAGCTACAAACATGCTAATCATGCTAGCATGATGCTAGCAACATGCTAATCATGCTAGCATGATGCTAGCAACATGCTAATCATGCTAGCATGATGCTAGAAACATGCTAATCATGCTAGCATGATGCTAGAAACATGCTAATCATGCTAGCATTATGCTAGCAACATGCCAATCATGCTAGCATGATGCTAGCAACATGCTAATCATGCTGGCATGATGCTAGAAACATGCTAATCATGCTAACATGATGTTAGCAACATGCTAATCATGCTAGCATAATGCTAGCAACATGCTAATCATGCTAGCATAATGCTAGCAACATGCTAATCATGCTAGCATGATGCTAGCAACATGCTAATCATGCTAGCATCTAGCTACAAACATGCTAGCAACCTGCTAATCATGTTAGCATCATGCTAAAGACACGGTAGCATGATGCTAGCAACATGCTAATCATGCTATCATTATGCTTATTTTGTTAGCATCTTACTAAAAACTAGCTATACACACCCTAGCAACCGAGCGGCGAGTTTTGCCACTGCAAGCACCACTTCACATTTTCTTCTGGAAATGTACATTCTAGTATTGTGATTACTATTCACCAAGACAAAACTTCGGCACGCTACTCCTCCCGCACCTTTTGTCGTAGACCCATGAATGAGGTGTCAAATCGACCGGTTCATTGAGGAGAGGTGTGCTATGACTTTTCTAAGTGATCGGTTTTACGATGTTCGTCCGGCGGGCGATAAATTAGCCGAAAAATGTCCCATAGACTTAACATTGGCACAAAATTTGTTATATCATATCTTTTGACCAGAAGGTCATAGAGACTTGGGGTTGGGCTCTTTTGACTCGGCCTATCAAGCAGCCAATAAGTAGAGACATAATAACTTCATATTCGTGCCCTAGCAACCACTTAGGGCAGCCTAGCAACCATAAAACAACATATTCAAGCCATATCTCAGCTCCAGAAAATAGTAGAAACATGGAGTTTGCCTTTTTTGACTCATACAGTTTATGAGATGATATTTAAAGACTAGTTGACAGTCTAAGCACACCATAGCAACCATATAGGGTACCCTAGTAACCATACAAACACATGAATAAGCCATATCTCAGCACCAGAATATCGTACAGACATGGTTCTTTGCTCGTATGCAATCATTTATCACACCGTAGCAACCGAGCGGCGAGTTTTGCCACTGCAAGCACCACTTCACATTTTCTTCTGGAAATGTACATTCTAGTTCTTATTCTTATTCTTCTGGCCACTTTTTGACGCGCTACTCCTCCCGCAGTTTTTGTCACAGACCCATGAATGAGGTGTCAAAACGTGCGGCCTGTTCGGGAATGGTGTGCTATGACTTTTATAAGCGATCGGGGGTACGATGTTCGCCCCAGGGGCGAAAAACCGGCCGAAAAATCCCATAGACTTAACATTGCGTCAAACTTTGACGAGTCGTAGGTCGGAACGAGGATGTCGCAGAAACCTGTAATTTACCACATTTGAAGAGGCTGACAGGCTCTGTAAGAACATACCACACAATGGGGTAAAAGTTGCACCCCTGGGGGGCAGGAGGGGCCCAAAGTTGCCCCATTGACTTACTATGGTGTAGGACGGCCCATGAAATGGGCCGTCCTACACCATAGAAACCGCTTTTATATTGAACATAACTCTGGATCCCAGTGTCGTAGAGACAAAGGGGCGGGCTCATTTTACTCAGACGACCAATCAGTCTCTCAGGATCATTGTTAAGCTTTTAAGCCACGCCCTAGCAACCATTTAGAGCACCTTAGCAACAAGTTCCATAGACTTCCATTGAAAGAGATGGAAGGGATATCTCCGGATAGAAGTGTCATAGAAACACGAGGGTGGTCTCGTTTGACTCGGGGTAGCAAACAGCCAATCATGAATGACCTCAACACTTCCTAGCCACGCCCTAGCAACCATTGTCGAGCACCTTAGCAACCAAAATCCAAAGAGGGATATCTTCCATTCTGAATGTCACAGAGGCATGGGAGTTGGTTTATATCATTCATACTGACAAGCAGCCTTTGGAGTTTCATGATTGGCAGCTGCCAAGCCACTCCCTAGCAACCAAACATAGTACCCTAGCAACCATTTTGTAACAGCTATATCTCAGCATCAGAACATTGTATCGCGATGGGGGTTGGTTTATATCATTCATACTGACAAGCAGCCTTTGGAGTTTCATGATTGGCAGCTGCCAAGCCACTCCCTAGCAACCAAACAGAGTACCCTAGCAACCATTTTGTAACAGCTATATCTCAGCATCAGAACATTGTATCGCGATGGGGGTTGGGTCTTTTGACTCATGTTAACACACAGGACTTTCAACATGCTAAACATGCTAGCTGTGAATAGCTACATGCTAATATCGATTAGTTAAGTGCTAAATGATGCTAGCAACATGCTAATCTTGCTAGTATCTGGCTACAAACATGCTAGCAAACATGCTAATCATGCTAGCATGATGCTAGCAACATGCTAATCATGCTAGCATGATGCTAGCAACATGCTAATCATGCTAGCATGATGCTAGAAACATGCTAATCATGCTAGCATGATGCTAGAAACATGCTAATCATGCTAGCATGATGCTAGCAACATGCTAATCATGCTAGCATAATGCTAGCAACATGCTAATCATGCTAGCATCTAGCTACAAACATGTTAGCAAACATGCTAATCATGCTAGCATGATGCTAGCAACATGCTAATCATGCTAGCATGATGCTAGCAACATGCTAATCATGCTAGCATCTAGCTACAAACATGCTAGCAAACATGCTAATCATGCTAGCATGATGCTAGCAACATGCTAATCATGCTAGCATGATGCTAGCAACATGCTAATCATGCTAGCATCTAGCTACAAACATGTTAGCAAACATGCTAATCATGCTAGCATGATGCTAGCAACATGCTAATCATGCTAGCATGATGCTAGCAATATGCTAATCATGCTAGCATGATGCTAGCAACATGCTAATCATGCTAGCATCTAGCTACAAACATGCTAGCAAACATGCTAATCATGCTAGCATGATGCTAGCAACATGCTAATCATGCTAGCAAACATGCTAATCATGCTAGCATGATGCTAGCAACATGCTAATCATGCTAGCATGATGCTAGCAACATACTAATCATGCTAGCATGATGCTAGCAACATGCTAATCATGCTAGCATGATGCAAGCAACATGCTAATCATGCTAGCATGATGCTAGAAACATGCTAATCATGCTAGCATGATGCTAAAAACATGATATTCATGCTAGCATGATGCTAGAAACATGCTAATCATGCTAGCATGATGCTAGCAACATGCTAATCATGCTAGCATGATGCTAGCAACATGCTAATCATGCTAGCATCTAGCTACAAACATGCTAGCAAACATGCTAATCATGCTAGCATGATGCTAGCAACATGCTAATCATGCTAGCATGATGCTAGCAACATGCTAATCATGCTAGCATGATGCTAGCAACATGCTAATCATGCTAGCATCATGCTAGCAACATGCTAGCAAAATGCTAATCATGCTAGCATCATGCTAGCAACATGCTAATAATGCTAACAGAATGTTAACAACATGCTAATCATGCTAGCATGATGTTAGCAACATGCTAATCATGCTAACATCTTGGTAATAACTAGCTAACCGCACGCTAGCAACCGAGCGGCGAGTTTTGCCACTGCAAGCACCACTTCACATTTTCTTCTGGAAATGTACATTCTAGTTCTTCTTATTATTATTCTTCTGGCCACTTTTTGACGCGCTACTCCTCCCGCAGTTTTTGTCACAGACCCATGAATGAGGTGTCAAAACGTGCGGCCTGTTCGGGAATGGTGTGCTATGACTTTTCTAAGAGATCGGGGGTACGATGGTCGCCCCAGGGGCGAAAAACGGCCCAAAAAAATCCCATAGACTTAACATTGCGAAAAACTTTGACGAGTCATAGCTCAGAGTGTGAATTTCGCAGAAACGTGAAATTTGCCACATTTGAAGAGGCTGACAGACTCTGTAAGAACATACCACACAATGGGGTAAAAGTTGCACCCCTGGGGGGCAGGAGCTGCCCAAAGTTTCCCCATTGACTTACTATGGTGTAGGACGGCCCATGAAATGGGCCGTCCTACACCATAGAAACCGCTTTTATATTGAACATAACTCTGGATCACAGTGTCATAGAGACAAGGGGGCGGGCTCATTTTACTCAGACAACCAATCAGTCTCTCAGGATCATTGTGAAGCTATCAAGCCACGCCCTAGCAACCATTTAGAGCACCTTAGCAACAACTCCCATAGACTTCCATTGAAAGAGATCGAAGGGATATCTCTGGACTGAATTGTCATAGAAACATGAGGGTGGTCTCGTTTGACTCGGGGCAGCAAACAGCCAATCATGAATCACCTCAACACTTCCTAGCCACGCCCTAGCAACCATTGTCGAGCACCTTAGCAACCAAAATCCAATGAGGGATATCTTCCATTCTGAATGTCACAAAGGCGTGGGAGTTGGTTTATATCATTCATAGTGACAAGAAGCCTTTGGAGTTTCATGATTGGCAACTGCCAAGCCACTCCCTAGCAACCAAACAGAGTACCCTAGCAACCATTTTGCAAGACCAATATCTCTGCATCAGAACATCGTATAGAGATGGGGGTTGGTTTATACATTCACATTGACTTTGGAGCTTCATGATTGGCAGCTGCCAAGCCACTCCCTAGCAACCAAACAGTGTACCCTAGCAACCGTTTTGCAAGACCGATATCTCTGCATCAGAACATCGTATAGAGATGGGGGTTGGCTATTTTGACTCATGCTAGCAAACAGGACTTGCTACATGCTACACATGCTAGCAGTGAATAGCTACATGCTAATATTGATTAGCTAAGTGCTAAATCATGCCAATAAAATGCTACAAACTCAACAGTAACCATCTTTGACAACTACCAACCACCTAGTAACACCATAGCAACCACACAGATTACCCTAGCAACCACCCAGAACACCCTAGCAACTGCCTAGCAACGCCCTAGCAACCACCCAGAACACCCTAGCAACCGCCTAGCAACCACCCAGGATACCCTAGCAACTGCCTAGCAACACCCTAGCAACCACCCAGAACACCCTAGCAACGCCCTAGCAACCACCCAAATTACCCTAGCAACCGCCTAGCAACCACCCAGGATACCCTAGCAACTGCCTAGCAACGCCCTAGCAACCACCCAGAACACCCTAGCAACCGCCTAGCAACCACCCAGAACACCCTAGCAACCAACCAGAATACCTTAGCAACCACCCTGAACACCCTAGGAATGCCCTAGCAACCACACAAATTACCCTAGCAACCGCTTAGCAACCACCCAGGATACCCTAGCAACTGCCTAGCAACGCCCTAGCAACCACCCAGAACACCCTAGCAACCGCCTAGCAACACCCTAGCAACCACCTAGTAATACCTTAGCAACCATGCTAGCAACATGCTAAACATGCTAGCATCATGCTAACAACATGCTAATCATGCTAGCATAATGCTAGCAACATGCTAATCATGCTAGCATGATGCTAGAAACATGCTAATCATGCTAGCAACTAGCTACAAACATGCTAGCAACAGGCTAATCATGCTAGCATCATGCTAGCAACATGCTAATCATGCTAGTAACATGGTAGCAACATGCTAATCATGCTACAAATATGCTAGAAACATGCTAATCATGCTAGCATCATGCTAGCAACATGCTAATCATGCTAGCATCATGCTAGCAACATGGTAATCATGCTAGCATCATGCTAGCATCATGCTAGCATCATGCTAGCAACATGCTAATCATGCTAGCAACATGCTAGCAATATGCTAGCAACATGCTAATCATGCTAGCATCATGCTAGCAACATGCTAATCATGCTAGCATCATGCTAGCAACATGCTAGCAACATGCTAAACATGCTAGCATCATGCTAGCAAGATGCTAGCAACATGCTAGCAACATGCTAAACATGCTAGCATCATGCTAGCAACATGCTAAACATGCTAGCATGATGCTAGCAATATGCTAATCATGCTAGCATGATGCTAGCAATATGCTAATCATGCTAGCATGATGCTAGCAATATGCTAATCATGCTAGCATGATGCAAATAATGCTAGCATCTAACTAAAACATGTTTGCAACATTCTTATTTTTGCTAGCATCATGCTAGCAACATGCTAGCATAATGGGAGAATCTAACTAAAACATGCTAGTAACATGCTTATAATGCTAGCATGATGCTAGCAACATGCTAATCATGCTAGCATGATGCTAGCAACATGCTAATCATGCTAATCATGCTAGCATCTTGGTAAAAACTAGCTAACCGCACGCTAGCAACCGAGCGGCGAGTTTTGCCACTGCAAGCACCACTTCACATTTTCTTCTGGAAATGTACATTCTAGTTATTCTTATTCTTCTTATTATTCTTCTGGCCACTTTTTGACGCGCTACTCCTCCCGCAGTTTTTGTCACAGACCCATGAATGAGGTGTCAAAACGTGCGGCCTGTTCGGGAATGGTGTGCTATGACTTTTATAAGGGATCGGGGGTACGATGTTCGCCCCAGGGGCGAAAAACCGGCCGAAAAATCCCATAGACTTAACATTGCGTCAAACTTTGACGAGTCGTAGCTCGGAACGAGGATGTCGCAGAAACATGTAATTTACCACATTTGAAGAGGCTGACAGGCTCTGTAAGAACATACCACACAATGGGGTAAAAGTTGCACCCCTGGGGTGCAGGAGGGGCCCAAAGTTGCCCCATTGACTTACTATGGTGTAGGACGGCCCATGAAATGGGCCGTCCTACACCATAGTAAGCGATTTTCTATTGAACATAACTCTGGATCACAGTGTCATAGAGACAAGGGGGCGGGCTCATTTTACTCAGACGACCAATCAGTCTCTCAGGATCATTGTGAAGCTATTAAGCCACGCCCTAGCAACCATTTAGAGCACCTTAGCAACAACTCCCATAGACTTCCATTGAAAAAGATCGAAGGGATATCTCTGGACTGAATTGTCATAGAAACATGAGGGTGGTCTCGTTTGACTCGGGGCAGCAAACAGCCAATCATGAATCACCTCAACACTTCCTAGCCACGCCCTAGCAACCATTGTCGAGCACCTTAGCAACCAAAATCCAAAGAGGAATATCGTCCATTCTGAATGTCACAGAGGCATGGGAGTTGGTTTATATCATTCATACTGACAAGCAGCCTTTGGAGTTTCATGATTGGCAGCTGCCAAGCCACTCCCTAGCAACCAAACAGAGTACCCTAGCAACCATTTTGCAAGACCTACATCTCTGCATCAGAACATCGTATAGAGATGGGGGTTGGTTTATACATTCACATTGACTTTGGAGCTTCATGATTGGCAGCTGCCAAGCCACTCCCTAGCAACCAAACAGTGTACCCTAGCAACCGTTTTGCAAGACCGATATCTCTGCATCAGAACATCGTATAGAGATGGGGGTTGGCTATTTTGACTCATGCTAGCAAACAGGACTTGCTACATGCTACACATGCTAGCAGTGAATAGCTACATGCTAATATTGATTAGCTAAGTGCTAAATCATGCCAATAAAATGCTACAAACTCAACAGTAACCATCTTTGACAACTACCAACCACCTAGTAACACCATAGCAACCACCCAGATTACCCTAGCAACCACCCAGAACACCCTAGCAACTGCCTAGCAACTCCCTAGCAACCACCCAGAACACCCTAGCAACCGCCTAGCAACCACCCAGGATACCCTAGCAACTGCCTAGCAACACCCTAGCAACCACCCAGAACACCCTAGCAACTGCCTAGCAACGCCCTAGCAACCACCCAAATTACCCTAGCAACCGCCTAACAACCACCCAGGATACCCTAGCAACTGCCTAGCCACGCCCTAGCAACCACCCAGAACACCCTAGCAACCGCCTAGCAACCACCCAGAACACCCTAGCAACCATCCAGAATACCTTAGCAACAACCTAGCAACACCCTAGCAACCACCCTGAACACCCTAGGAATGCCCTAGCAACCACACAAATTACCCTAGCAACCGCTTAGCAACCACCCAGGATACCCTAGCAACTGCCTAGCAACGCCCTAGCAACCACCCAGAACACCCTAGCAACCGCCTAGCAACACCCTAGCAACCACCTAGTAATACCTTAGCAACCATGCTAGCAACATGCTAAACATGCTAGCATCATGCTAGCAACATGCTAATCATGCTAGCATAATGCTAGCAACATGCTAATCATGCTAGCATGATGCTAGAAACATGCTAATCATGCTAGCAACTAGCTACAAACATGCTAGCAACAGGCTAATCATGCTAGCATCATGCTAGCAGCATGCTAATCATGCTAGTAACATGGTAGCAACATGCTAATCATGCTACAAATATGCTAGAAACATGCTAATCATGCTAGCATCATGCTAGCAACATGCTAATCATGCTAGCAACATGCTAATCATGCTAGCATCATGCTAGTATCATGCTAGCAACATGCTAATCATGCTAGCAACATGCTAGCAATATGCTAGCAACATGCTAATCATGCTAGCATCATGCTAGCAACATGCTAATCATGCTAGCATCATGCTAGCAACATGCTAGCAACATGCTAAACATGCTAGCATCATGCTAGCAAGATGCTAGCAACATGCTAAACATGCTAGCATCATGCTAGCAACATGCTAAACATGCTAGCATGATGCTAGCAATATGCTAATCATGCTAGCATGATGCTAGCAATATGCTAAACATGCTAGCATGATGCTAGCAATATGCTAATCATGCTAGCATGATGCTAGCAATATGCTAATCATGCTAGCATGATGCAAATAATGCTAGCATCTAACTAAAACATGTTTGCAACATTCTTATTTTTGCTAGCATCATGCTAGCAACATGCTAGCATAATGGGAGAATCTAACTAAAACATGCTAGTAACATGCTTATAATGCTAGCATGATCCTAGCAACATGCTAATCATGCTAGCATGATGCTAGCAACATGCTAATCATGCTAATCATGCTAGCATCTTGGTAAAAACTAGCTAACCGCACGCTAGCAACCGAGCGGCGAGTTTTGCCACTGCAAGCACCACTTCACATTTTCTTCTGGAAATGTACATTCTAGTATTGTGATTACTATTCACCTAGACGAAACTTCGGCACGCTACTCCTCCCGCACCTTTTGTCTTAGACCCATGAGTGAGGTGTCAAATCGACCGGTTCATTGAGGAGAGGTGTGCTATGACTTTTCTAAGTGATCGGTTGTACGATGTTCGTCCGGCGGGCGATAAATCGGCCTAAAAAAGTCCCATAGACTTAACATTGGCACAAAATTTGTGAGATCATATCTTTTGACCAGAAGGTCATAGAGACTTGGGGTTGGGCTCTTTTGACTCAGAATATCAAGCAGCCAATAAGTAGTGACATAATAACTTCATATTCGCGCCCTAGCAACCACTTAGGCCAGCCTAGCAACCATAAAACAACATATTCGAGCCATATCTCAGCTCCAGAAAATAGAAGAAACATGGAGTTTGCCTTTTTTGACTCAGACTGTCAACTGGTCTTTAAATATCATCTCATAAACTGTATAAGCACACCATAGCAACCATATAGGGAACCCTAGTAACCATACAAACACATGAATAAGCCATATCTCAGCACCAGAACATCGTACAGACATGGTTGTTGGCTCGTATGTACCACATGTACCAATCATGTACCACACCCTAGCAACCGAGCGGCGAGTTTTGCCACTGCAAGCACCACTTCACATTTTCTTCTGGAAATGTACATTCTAGTTAGTGGTGCTTGCCTATGGCGAAGCAACACTATTGTTATCTCACATACTTATTATTCTTATTCTTATTCTTATTCTTCTTATTCTTATTCTTCTGGCCACTTTTTGACGCGCTACTCCTCCCGCAGTTTTTGTCACAGACCCATGAATGAGGTGTCAAAACGTGCGGCCTGTTCGGGAATGGTGTGCTATGACTTTTATAAGGGATCGGGGGTACGATGGTCGCCCCAGGGGCGAAAAACCGGCCGAAAAATCCCATAGACTTAACATTGCGTCAAACTTTGACGAGTCGTAGCTCGGAACGAGGATGTCGCAGAAACGTGAAATTTACCACATTTGAAGAGGCTGACAGGCTCTGTAAGAATATACCACACAATGGGGTAAAAGTTGCACCCCTGTGGGGCAGGAGCTGCCCAAATTTGCCCCATTGACTTACTATGGTGTAGGACGGCCCATGAAATGGGCCGTCCTACACCATAGAAACCGCTTTTATATTGAACATAACTCTGGATCACAGTGTCGTAGAGACAAAGGGGCGGGCTCATTTTACTCAGATGACCAATCAGTCTCTCAGGATCATTGTTAAGCTTTTAAGCCACGCCCTAGCAACCATTTAGAGCACCTTAGCAACAAGTTCCATAGACTTCCATTGAAAGAGATGGAAGGGATATCTCCGGATAGAAGTGTCATAGAAACACGAGGGTGGTCTCGTTTGACTCGGGGTAGCAAACAGCCAATCATGAATGACCTCAACACTTCCTAGCCACGCCCTAGCAACCATTGTCGAGCACCTTAGCAACCAAAATCCAAAGAGGGATATCTTCCATTCTGAATGTCACAGAGGCATGGGAGTTGGTTTATATCATTCATACTGACAAGCAGCCTTTGGAGTTTCATGATTGGCAGCTGCCAAGCCACTCCCTAGCAACCAAACATAGTACCCTAGCAACCATTTTGTAACAGCTATATCTCAGCATCAGAACATTGTATCGCGATGGGGTTTGGTTTATATCATTCATACTGACAAGCAGCCTTTGGAGTTTCATGATTGGCAGCTGCCAAGCCACTCCCTAGCAACCAAACAGAGTACCCTAGCAACCATTTTGTAACAGCTATATCTCAGCATCAGAACATTGTATCGCGATGGGGGTTGGGTCTTTTGACTCATGTTAACACACAGGACTTTCAACATGCTAAACATGCTAGCTGTGAATAGCTACATGCTAATATCGATTAGTTAAGTGCTAAATGATGCTAGCAACATGCTAATCTTGCTAGTATCTGGCTAAAAACATGCTAGCAAACATGCTAATCATGCTAGCATGATGCTAGCAACATGCTAATCATGCTAGCATGATGCTAGCAACATGCTAATCATGCTAGCATGATGCTAGCAACATGCTAATCATGCTAGCATGATGCTAGCAACATGCTAATCATGCTAGCATGATGCTAGAAACATGGTAATCATGCTAGCATGATGCTAGCAACATGCTAATCATGCTAGCATCTAGCTACAAACATGCTAATCATGCTAGCATGATGCTAGCAACATGCTAATCATGCTAGCATGATGCTAGCAACATGCTAATCATGCTAGCATGATGCTAGAAACATGCTAATCATGCTAGCATGATGCTAGAAACATGCTAATCATGCTAGCATTATGCTAGCAACATGCCAATCATGCTAGCATGATGCTAGCAACATGCTAATCATGCTAGCATGATGCTAGAAACATGCGAATCATGCTAGCATGATGCTAGCAACATGCTAATCATGCTAGCATAATGCTAGCAACATGCTAATCATGCTAGCATGATGCTAGCAACATGCTAATCATGCTAGCATGATGCTAGCAACATGCTAATCATGCTAGCATCTAGCTACAAACATGCTAGCAACCTGCTAATCATGTTAGCATCATGCTAAAGACACGGTAGCATGATGCTAGCAACATGCTAATCATGCTATCATTATGCTTATTTTGTTAGCATCTTACTAAAAACTAGCTATACACACCCTAGCAACCGAGCGGCGAGTTTTGCAACTGCAAGCACCACTTCACATTTTCTTCTGGAAATGTACATTCAAGTATTGTGATTACTATTCACCTAGACAAAACTTCGGCACGCTACTCCTCCCGCATTTTTTGTCGTAGACCCATGAATGAGGTGTCAAATCGACCGGCTCATTGAGGAGAGGTGTGCTATGACTTTTCTAAGTGATCGGTTGTACGATGTTCGTTCAGCGGGCGATAAATCGGACGAAAAAATTCCCATAGACTTAACATTGGCACAACATTTGTGAGATCATATCTTTTGACCAGAAGGTCATAGAGACTTGGGAATGGGCTCTTTTGACTCGGCCTATCAAGCAGCCAATAAGTAGTGACATAATAACTTCATATTCGCGCCCTAGCAACCACTTAGGGCAGCCTAGCAACCATAAAACAACATATTCAAGCCATTATCTCAGCTCCAGAAAATAGAAGAAACATGGAGTTTGCCTTTTTTGACTCAGACTGTCAACTAGTCTTTAAATATCATCTCATAAACTGTATAGGCACACCATAGCAACCATATAGGGAACCCTAGTAACCATACAAACACATGAATTAGCCATATCTCAGCAGCAGAACATCGTACAGACATGGTTGTTGGCTCGTATGCAATAATGTACCACACTCTAGCAACCGAGCGGCGAGTTTTGCCACTGCAAGCACCACTTCACATTTTCTTCTGGAAATGTACATTCTAGTTCTTATTCTTATTCTTCTGGCCACTTTTTGACGCGCTACTCCTCCCGCAGTTTTTGTCACAGACCCATGAATGAGGTGTCAAAACGTGCGGCCTGTTCGGGAATGGTGTGCTATGACTTTTCTAAGGGATCGGGGGTACGATGTTCGCCCCAGGGGCGAAAAACCGGCCGAAAAATCCCATAGACTTAACATTGCGTCAAACTTTGACGAGTTGTAGCTCGGAACGAGGATGTCGCAGAAACGTGAAATTTACCACATTTAAAGAGGCTAACAGGCTCTGTAAGAATATACCACACAATGGGGTAAAAATTGCACCCCTGTGGGGCAGGAGCTGCCCAAAGTTGCCCCATTGACTTACTATGGTGTAGGACGGCCCATGAAATGGGCCGTCCTACACCATAGAAACCGCATTTATATTGAACATAACTCTGGATCACAGTGTCGTAGAGACAAAGGGGCGGGCTCATTTTACTCAGACGGCCAATCAGTCTCTCAGGATCATTGTGAAGCTATCAAGCCACGCCCTAGCAACCATTTAGAGCTCCTTAGCAACAAGTTCCATAGACTTCCATTGAAACAGATCAAAGGGATATCTCAGAATATAAGAGTCATAGAAACATGAGGGTGGGCTCGTTTGACTCGGGGCAGCAAACAGCCAATCCTGAATCACCTCAACACTTCCTAGCCACGCCCTAGCAACCATTGTCGAGCACCTTAGCAACCAAAATCCAAAGAGGGATATCTTCCATTCTGAATGTCACAGAGGCATGGGAGTTGGTTTATATCATTCATACTGACAAGCAGCCTTTGGAGTTTCATGACTGGCAGCTGCCAAGCCACTCCCTAGCAACCAAACATAGTACCCTAGCAACCATTTTGTAACAGCTATATCTCAGCATCAGAACATTGTATCGCGATGGGGTTTGGTTTATATCATTCATACTGACAAGCAGCCTTTGGAGTTTCATGATTGGCAGCTGCCAAACCACTCCCTAGCAACCAAACAGAGTACCCTAGCAACCATTTTGTAACAGCTATATCTCAGCATCAGAACATTGTATTGCGATGGGGGTTGGGTCTTTTGACTCATGTTAACACACAGGACTTTCAACATGCTAAACATGCTAGCTGTGAATAGCTACATGCTAATATCGATTAGTTAAGTGCTAAATGATGCTAGCAACATGCTAATCTTGCTAGTATCTGGCTAAAAACATGCTAGCAAACATGCTAATCATGCTAGCATGATGCTAGCAACATGCTAATCATGCTAGCATGATGCTAGCAACATGCTAATCATGCTAGCATGATGCTAGCAACATGCTAATCATGCTAGCATGATGCTAGCAACATGCTAATCATGCTAGCATGATGCTAGCAACATGCTAATAATGCTAACATCTAACTACAAACATGCTAACAAACATGCTAATCATGCTAGCATGATGCTAGCAACATGCTAATCATGCTAGCATGATGCTAGCAACATGCTAATCATGCTAGCATGATGCTAGCAACATGCTAATCATGCTAGCATGATGCTAGCAACATGCTAATCATGCTAGCATGATGCTAGCAACATGCTAATCATGCTAGCATGATGCTAGAAACATGCTAATCATGCTAGCATGATGCTAGCAACATGCTAATCATGCTAGCATCTAGCTACAAACATGCTAATCATGCTAGCATGATGCTAGCAACATGCTAATCATGCTAGCATGATGCTAGCAACATGCTAATCATGCTAGCATGATGCTAGAAACATGCTAATCATGCTAGCATGATGCTAGAAACATGCTAATCATGCTAGCATTATGCTAGCAACATGCCAATCATGCTAGCATGATGCTAGCAACATGCTAATCATGCTAGCATGATGCTAGAAACATGCTAATCATGCTAACATGATGTTAGCAACATGCTAATCATGCTAGCATAATGCTAGCAACATGCTAATCATGCTAGCATAATGCTAGCAACATGCTAATCATGCTAGCATGATGCTAGCAACATGCTAATCATGCTAGCATCTAGCTACAAACATGCTAGCAACCTGCTAATCATGTTAGCATCATGCTAAAGACACGGTAGCATGATGCTAGCAACATGCTAATCATGCTATCATTATGCTTATTTTGTTAGCATCTTACTAAAAACTAGCTATACACACCCTAGCAACCGAGCGGCGAGTTTTGCCACTGCAAGCACCACTTCACATTTTCTTCTGGAAATGTACATTCTAGTATTGTGATTACTATTCACCAAGACAAAACTTCGGCACGCTACTCCTCCCGCACCTTTTGTCGTAGACCCATGAATGAGGTGTCAAATCGACCGGTTCATTGAGGAGAGGTGTGCTATGACTTTTCTAAGTGATCGGTTTTACGATGTTCGTCCGGCGGGCGATAAATTAGCCGAAAAATGTCCCATAGACTTAACATTGGCACAAAATTTGTTATATCATATCTTTTGACCAGAAGGTCATAGAGACTTGGGGTTGGGCTCTTTTGACTCGGCCTATCAAGCAGCCAATAAGTAGAGACATAATAACTTCATATTCGTGCCCTAGCAACCACTTAGGGCAGCCTAGCAACCATAAAACAACATATTCAAGCCATATCTCAGCTCCAGAAAATAGTAGAAACATGGAGTTTGCCTTTTTTGACTCATACAGTTTATGAGATGATATTTAAAGACTAGTTGACAGTCTAAGCACACCATAGCAACCATATAGGGTACCCTAGTAACCATACAAACACATGAATAAGCCATATCTCAGCACCAGAATATCGTACAGACATGGTTCTTTGCTCGTATGCAATCATTTATCACACCGTAGCAACCGAGCGGCGAGTTTTGCCACTGCAAGCACCACTTCACATTTTCTTCTGGAAATGTACATTCTAGTTCTTATTCTTATTCTTCTGGCCACTTTTTGACGCGCTACTCCTCCCGCAGTTTTTGTCACAGACCCATGAATGAGGTGTCAAAACGTGCGGCCTGTTCGGGAATGGTGTGCTATGACTTTTATAAGCGATCGGGGGTACGATGTTCGCCCCAGGGGCGAAAAACCGGCCGAAAAATCCCATAGACTTAACATTGCGTCAAACTTTGACGAGTCGTAGGTCGGAACGAGGATGTCGCAGAAACCTGTAATTTACCACATTTGAAGAGGCTGACAGGCTCTGTAAGAACATACCACACAATGGGGTAAAAGTTGCACCCCTGGGGGGCAGGAGGGGCCCAAAGTTGCCCCATTGACTTACTATGGTGTAGGACGGCCCATGAAATGGGCCGTCCTACACCATAGAAACCGCTTTTATATTGAACATAACTCTGGATCCCAGTGTCGTAGAGACAAAGGGGCGGGCTCATTTTACTCAGACGACCAATCAGTCTCTCAGGATCATTGTTAAGCTTTTAAGCCACGCCCTAGCAACCATTTAGAGCACCTTAGCAACAAGTTCCATAGACTTCCATTGAAAGAGATGGAAGGGATATCTCCGGATAGAAGTGTCATAGAAACACGAGGGTGGTCTCGTTTGACTCGGGGTAGCAAACAGCCAATCATGAATGACCTCAACACTTCCTAGCCACGCCCTAGCAACCATTGTCGAGCACCTTAGCAACCAAAATCCAAAGAGGGATATCTTCCATTCTGAATGTCACAGAGGCATGGGAGTTGGTTTATATCATTCATACTGACAAGCAGCCTTTGGAGTTTCATGATTGGCAGCTGCCAAGCCACTCCCTAGCAACCAAACATAGTACCCTAGCAACCATTTTGTAACAGCTATATCTCAGCATCAGAACATTGTATCGCGATGGGGGTTGGTTTATATCATTCATACTGACAAGCAGCCTTTGGAGTTTCATGATTGGCAGCTGCCAAGCCACTCCCTAGCAACCAAACAGAGTACCCTAGCAACCATTTTGTAACAGCTATATCTCAGCATCAGAACATTGTATCGCGATGGGGGTTGGGTCTTTTGACTCATGTTAACACACAGGACTTTCAACATGCTAAACATGCTAGCTGTGAATAGCTACATGCTAATATCGATTAGTTAAGTGCTAAATGATGCTAGCAACATGCTAATCTTGCTAGTATCTGGCTACAAACATGCTAGCAAACATGCTAATCATGCTAGCATGATGCTAGCAACATGCTAATCATGCTAGCATGATGCTAGCAACATGCTAATCATGCTAGCATGATGCTAGAAACATGCTAATCATGCTAGCATGATGCTAGAAACATGCTAATCATGCTAGCATGATGCTAGCAACATGCTAATCATGCTAGCATAATGCTAGCAACATGCTAATCATGCTAGCATCTAGCTACAAACATGTTAGCAAACATGCTAATCATGCTAGCATGATGCTAGCAACATGCTAATCATGCTAGCATGATGCTAGCAACATGCTAATCATGCTAGCATCTAGCTACAAACATGCTAGCAAACATGCTAATCATGCTAGCATGATGCTAGCAACATGCTAATCATGCTAGCATGATGCTAGCAACATGCTAATCATGCTAGCATCTAGCTACAAACATGTTAGCAAACATGCTAATCATGCTAGCATGATGCTAGCAACATGCTAATCATGCTAGCATGATGCTAGCAATATGCTAATCATGCTAGCATGATGCTAGCAACATGCTAATCATGCTAGCATCTAGCTACAAACATGCTAGCAAACATGCTAATCATGCTAGCATGATGCTAGCAACATGCTAATCATGCTAGCAAACATGCTAATCATGCTAGCATGATGCTAGCAACATGCTAATCATGCTAGCATGATGCTAGCAACATACTAATCATGCTAGCATGATGCTAGCAACATGCTAATCATGCTAGCATGATGCAAGCAACATGCTAATCATGCTAGCATGATGCTAGAAACATGCTAATCATGCTAGCATGATGCTAAAAACATGATATTCATGCTAGCATGATGCTAGAAACATGCTAATCATGCTAGCATGATGCTAGCAACATGCTAATCATGCTAGCATGATGCTAGCAACATGCTAATCATGCTAGCATCTAGCTACAAACATGCTAGCAAACATGCTAATCATGCTAGCATGATGCTAGCAACATGCTAATCATGCTAGCATGATGCTAGCAACATGCTAATCATGCTAGCATGATGCTAGCAACATGCTAATCATGCTAGCATCATGCTAGCAACATGCTAGCAAAATGCTAATCATGCTAGCATCATGCTAGCAACATGCTAATAATGCTAACAGAATGTTAACAACATGCTAATCATGCTAGCATGATGTTAGCAACATGCTAATCATGCTAACATCTTGGTAATAACTAGCTAACCGCACGCTAGCAACCGAGCGGCGAGTTTTGCCACTGCAAGCACCACTTCACATTTTCTTCTGGAAATGTACATTCTAGTTCTTCTTATTATTATTCTTCTGGCCACTTTTTGACGCGCTACTCCTCCCGCAGTTTTTGTCACAGACCCATGAATGAGGTGTCAAAACGTGCGGCCTGTTCGGGAATGGTGTGCTATGACTTTTCTAAGAGATCGGGGGTACGATGGTCGCCCCAGGGGCGAAAAACGGCCCAAAAAAATCCCATAGACTTAACATTGCGAAAAACTTTGACGAGTCATAGCTCAGAGTGTGAATTTCGCAGAAACGTGAAATTTGCCACATTTGAAGAGGCTGACAGACTCTGTAAGAACATACCACACAATGGGGTAAAAGTTGCACCCCTGGGGGGCAGGAGCTGCCCAAAGTTTCCCCATTGACTTACTATGGTGTAGGACGGCCCATGAAATGGGCCGTCCTACACCATAGAAACCGCTTTTATATTGAACATAACTCTGGATCACAGTGTCATAGAGACAAGGGGGCGGGCTCATTTTACTCAGACAACCAATCAGTCTCTCAGGATCATTGTGAAGCTATCAAGCCACGCCCTAGCAACCATTTAGAGCACCTTAGCAACAACTCCCATAGACTTCCATTGAAAGAGATCGAAGGGATATCTCTGGACTGAATTGTCATAGAAACATGAGGGTGGTCTCGTTTGACTCGGGGCAGCAAACAGCCAATCATGAATCACCTCAACACTTCCTAGCCACGCCCTAGCAACCATTGTCGAGCACCTTAGCAACCAAAATCCAATGAGGGATATCTTCCATTCTGAATGTCACAAAGGCGTGGGAGTTGGTTTATATCATTCATAGTGACAAGAAGCCTTTGGAGTTTCATGATTGGCAACTGCCAAGCCACTCCCTAGCAACCAAACAGAGTACCCTAGCAACCATTTTGCAAGACCAATATCTCTGCATCAGAACATCGTATAGAGATGGGGGTTGGTTTATACATTCACATTGACTTTGGAGCTTCATGATTGGCAGCTGCCAAGCCACTCCCTAGCAACCAAACAGAGTACCCTAGCAACCGTTTTGCAAGACCAATATCTCTGCATCAGAACATCGTATAGAGATGGGGGTTGGGTCTTTTGACTCATGCTAGCAAACAGGACTTGCTACATGCTACACATACTAGCAGTGAATAGCTACATGCTAATATTGATTAGCTAAGTGCTAAATCATGCCAATAAAATGCTACAAACTCAACAGTAACCATCTTTGACAACTACCAACCACCTAGTAACACCATAGCAACCACCCAAATTACCCTAGCAACACCCTAGCAACCACCCAGAACACCCTAGCAACTGCCTAGCAACGCCCTAGCAACCACCCAGAACACCCTAGCAACCGCCTAGCAACACCCTAGCAACCACCCAGAACACCCTAGCAACCGCCTAGCAACCACTCAAAACACCCTAGCAACCACCTAGCAACACCCTAGCAACCACCCAGAACACCCTAGCAACCACCCAGAACACCCTAGCAACGCCCTAGCAACCACCCAGAACACCCTAGCAACCGCCTAGCAACACCCTAGCAACCACCCAGAACACCCTAGCAACCGCCTAGCAACCACTCAAAACACCCTAGCAACCGCCTAGCAACACCATAGCAACCACCCAGAATACCCTAGCAACCGCCTAGCAACCGCACAGAACACCCTAGCAACCACCTAGCAACACCCTAGCAACCACCCAGAATACCCTAGCAACCACCTAGCAACACCCTAGCAACCACTCAGAACACCCTAGCAACCGCCTAGCAACACCCTAGCAACCACCCAGAACACCCTAGCAACCGCCTAGCAACACCCTAGCAACCACCCAGAATACCCTAGCAACCACCCAGAATACCCTAGCAACCACCCAGAACACCCTAGCAACCACTCAGAACACCCTAGCAACCACCTAGCAACACCCTAGCAACCACCCAGAACACCCTAGCAACCGCCTAGCAACACCCTAGCAACCACCCAGAATACCCTAGCAACCACCTAGCAACACCCTAGCAACCACTCAGAACACCCTAGCAACCACCTAGCAACCACCCAGAACACCCTAGCAACTGCCTTGCATCATCATAGCAAACTCCAACAACACCCTAGCAACCGAGCGGCGAGTTTTGCCACTGCAAGCACCACTTCACATTTTCTTCTGGAAATGTACATTCTAGTTAGTGGTGCTTGCCTATGGCAAAGCAACACTAGTGTTATTGTGCATACTTATTATTCTTATTATTCTTATTCTTCCGGCCACTTTTTGACGCGCTACTCCTCCCGCAGTTTTTGTCACAGACCCATGAATGAGGCGTCAAAACGTGCGGCCTGTTCGGGAATGGTGTGCTATGACTTTTCTAAGGGATCGGGGGTACGATGTTCGCCCCAGGGGCGAAAAACCGGCCGAAAAATCCCATAGACTTAACATTGCGTCAAACTTTGACGCGTCGTAGCTCGGAACGAGGATGTCGCAGAAACGTGTAATTTACCACATTTGAAGAGGCTGACAGGCTCTTTCAGAACATACCACACAATGGGGTAAAAGTTGCACCCGTGGGGGGCAGGAGGGGCCCAAAGTTGCCCCATTGACTTACTATGGTGTAGGACGGCCCATGAAATGGGCCGTCCTACACCATAGAAACCGCTTTTATATTGAACATAACTCTGGATCAAAGTGTCGTAGAGACAAAGGGGCGGGCTCATTTTACTCAGACGGCCAATCAGTCTCTCAGGATCATTGTGAAGCTATCTAGCCACGCCCTAGCAACCATTTAGAGCTCCTTAGCAACAAGTTCCATAGACTTCCATTGAAACAGATCAAAGGGATATCTCAGAATATAAGAGTCATAGAAACATGAGGGTGGGCTCGTTTGACTCGGGGCAGCAAACAGCCAATCCTGAATCACCTCAACACTTACTGGCCACGCCCTAGCAACCATTGTCGAGCACCTTAGCAACCAAAATCCAAACAGGCATATCTTCCATTCTGAATGTCACAGAGGCATGGGAGTTGGTTTATATCATTTATACTGACAAGCAGCCTTTAGAGTTTCATGATTGGCAGCTGCCAAGCCACTCCCTAGCAACCAAACAGAGTACCCTAGCAACCATTTTGTAAGACCTACATCTCTATATCAGAACATCGTATAGAGATGGGGGTTGGTTTATATAATTCATACTGACAAGCAGCCTTTGGAGTTTCATTATTGGCAGCTGCCAAGCCACTCCCTAGCAACCAAACAGAGTACCCTAGCAACCATTTTGCAAGACCTACATCTCTGCATCAGAACATCGTATAGAGATGGGGTTTGGGTCTTTTGACTCATGCTAGCACACAGGACTTTCAACATGCTAAACATGCTAGCTGTGAATAGCTACATGCTAATATTGATTAGCTAAGTGCTAAATCATGCCATGAACATTATAAAAACTCTATAGTGACCAAATGTGAACACTACCAACCACCTAGTAACACCATAGCAACCATCCAGAATACCATAGCAACCACCCAAAACACCCTAGCAACGGCCTAGCAACACCATAGCAACCACCCAGAATACCCTAGCAACCGCCTAGCAACACCCTAGCAACCACCCAGAATACCCTAGCAACCACCTAGCAACACCCTAGCAACCACTCAGAACACCCTAGCAACCGCCTAGCAACACCCTAGCAACCACCTAGCAACACCCTAGCAACCACTCAGAACACCCTATCAACCACCTAGCAACACCCTAGCAACCACTCAGAACACCCTAGCAACCGCCTAGCAACACCCTAGCAACCACCAAGAACACCCTAGCAACCGCCTAGCAACACCCTAGCAACCACCCAGAATACCCTAGCAACCACCTAGCAACACCCTAGCAACCCCCTAACAACCACCCAGAACACCCTAGCAACCGCCTAGCAACCACCCAAAACACCTTAGCAACCACCCAGAACACCCTAGCAACCGCCTAGCAACACCCTAGCAACACCCTAGCAACCACTCAGAACACCCTAGCAACCAACCAGAACACCCTAGCAACACCCTAGCAACCACCCAGAACACCCTAGCAACCGCCTAGCAACACCATAGCAACCACCCAGAACACCTTAGCAACCGCCTAACAACGCCCTAGCAACCACCCATAATACTCTAGCAACCACCTAGTAACACCTTAGCAACCATGCTAGCATAATGCTAGCAACATGCTAATCATGCTAGCGTGTTGGTAGCATGATGCTAACAACATGCTAATCATGCTAGCATCATGCTAGCAACATGCTAGCAACATGCTAAACATGCTAGCATCATGCTAGCAACATGCTAATCATGCTAGCATCATGCTAGCAACATGCTAGCAACATGCTAATCTCGCTAGCATCATGTTAGCAACATGCTAATCATGCTAGCAACATGCTAATCGTGCTAGCATCATGCTGGCAAAATGCTAATCATGCTAACATCATGCTAGCAACATGCTAATTATGCTAGCAACATGCTAATAATGCTAGCATAATGCTAACAACATGCTAATCATGCTAGCATGATGCTAGCAACATGCTAATCATGCTAGCATCTTGGTGAAAACTAGCTAACCGCACGCTAGCAACCGAGCGGCGAGTTTTGCCACTGCAAGCACCACTTCACATTTTCTTCTGGAAATGTACATTCTAGTTAGTGGTGCTTGCCTATGGCGAAGCAACACTATTGTTATCTCACATACTTATTATTCTTCTTATTATTATTCTTCTGGCCACTTTTTGACGCGCTACTCCTCCCGCAGTTTTTGTCACAGACCCATGAATGAGGTGTCAAAACGTGCGGCCTGTTCGGGAATGGTGTGCTATGACTTTTCTAAGAGATCGGGGGTACGATGGTCGCCCCAGGGGCGAAAAACGGCCCAAAAAAATCCCATAGACTTAACATTGCGAAAAACTTTGACGAGTCGTAGCTCGGAACGAGGATGTCGCAGAAACGTGAA
Source organism: Rhinichthys klamathensis goyatoka (assembly GCF_029890125.1). Lineage (NCBI taxonomy): Eukaryota > Metazoa > Chordata > Actinopteri > Cypriniformes > Leuciscidae > Rhinichthys > Rhinichthys klamathensis. The sequence goes on along the minus strand of NW_026606977.1, from coordinate 1,330,252 downwards.
ATTTGCCACATTTGAAGAGGCTGACAGGCTCTGTAAGAACATACCACACAATGGGGTAAAAGTTGCACCCCTGAGGGGCAGGAGGGGCCCAAAGTTGCCCCATTGACTTACTATGGTGTAGGACGGCCCATGAAATGCATGTGTTTTTCCTACTATGGTAAATTGCATAGGGATTTTGTATTGAACATAACTCTGGATCACAGTGTCATAGAGACAAAGGGGCGGGCTCATTTTACTCAGACAGCCAATCAGTCTCTCAGGATCATTGTGAAGCTATCAAGCCACGCCCTAGCAACCATTTAGAGCTCCTTAGCAACAAGTTCCATAGACTTCCATTGAAACAGATCAAAGGGATATCTCAGGATATAAGAGTCATAGAAACGTGAGGGTGGGCTCGTTTCACTCGGGGCAGTAAACAGCCAATCCTGAATCACCTCAACACATCCTAACCCCTCCCTAGCAACCATTGTCAAGCACCTTAGCAACCAAAATCCAATGAGGGATATCTTCCATTCTGAATGTCACAAAGGCGTGGGAGTTGGTTTATATCATTCATACTGACAACAAGCCTTCGGAGTTTCATGATTGGCAGCTGCCAAGCCACTCCCTAGCAACCAAACAGAGTACCCTAGCAACCATTTTGCAAGACCTATATCTCTGCATCAAAACATCGTATATAGATGGGGGTTGGTTTATACATTCACATTGACTTTGGAGCTTCATGATTGGCAGCTGCCAAGCCACTCCCTAGCAACCAAACAGAGTACCCTAGCAACCGTTTTGCAAGACCGATATCTCTGCATCAGAACATCGTATAGAGATGGGGGTTGGCTCTTTTGACTCATGCTAGCAGACAGGACTTGCTACATGCTACACATGCTAGCAGTGAATAGCTACATGCTAATATCGATTAGCTAAGCGCTAAATCATGCCAATAAAATGCTACAAACTCAACAGTAACCATCTTTGACAACTACCAACCACCTAGTAACACCATAGCAACCACCCAGATTACCCTAGCAACACCCTAGCAACCACCCAGAACACCCTAGCAACTGCCTAGCAACGCCCTAGCAACCACCGAGAACAACCTTGCAACCGCCTAGCAACCACCCAGGACACCCTAGCAACCACCTAGCAACGCCCTAGCAACCACCCAGATTACCCTAGCAACCGCCTAGCAACGCCCTAGCAACCACCCCGAATACCATAGCAACCGACTAGTGACACCCTAGCAACCACCTAGAACTCCCTAGCAACCGCCTAGCAACCACCCAGAACACCATAGCAACCAACCACAATACCCTAGCAACCAACCAGAACACCCTAGCAACCGCCTAGCAACGCCCTAGCAAACACCCAGAACACCCTAGCAACCGCCTAGCAACCATCCAAAACACCCTAGCAACCACCCAGAATACCCTAGCAACCGCCTAGCAACGCCCTAGCATGATGCTAGCATGATGCTAGAAACATGCTAATCATGCTAGCAACTAGCTACAAACATGCTAGCAACAGGCTAATCATGCTAGCATCAAGCTAGCAACATGCTAATCATGCTAGTAACATGCTAGCAACATGCTAATCATGCTAGCAATATGCTAGCAACATGCTAACATGCTAAATCATGCTAGCATCATGCTAATCATGCTAGCATCATGCTAGCAACATGCTAATCATGTTAACATCATGCTAGCAAAATGCTAGCACCATGCTAAACATGCTAGCATGATGCTAGCAATATGCTGATCATGCTAGCATATAGCTAGCATGATGCTAACATCATGCTAATCATGCTAGCATGATGCTAGCAACATGCTAATCATGCTAGCAACATGCTAGTAACATGCTAATCATGCTAGCATCATGCTAGCAACATGCTAATAATGCTAACAACATGCTAATCATGCTAGCATGATGTTAGCAACATGCTAATCATGCTAGCATCTTGGTAAAAACTAGCTAACCGCACGCTAGCAACCGAGCGGCGAGTTTTGCCACTGCAAGCACCACTTCACATTTTCTTCTGGAAATGTACATTCTAGTATTGTGATTACTATTCACCAAGACAAAACTTCGGCACGCTACTCCTCCCGCACCTTTTGTCGTAGACCCATGAATGAGGTGTCAAATCGACCGGTTCATTGAGGAGAGGTGTGCTATGACTTTTCTAAGTGATCGGTTTTACGATGTTCGTCCGGCGGGCGATAAATTAGCCGAAAAATGTCCCATAGACTTAACATTGGCACAAAATTTGTTATATCATATCTTTTGACCAGAAGGTCATAGAGACTTGGGGTTGGGCTCTTTTGACTCGGCCTATCAAGCAGCCAATAAGTAGAGACATAATAACTTCATATTCGTGCCCTAGCAACCACTTAGGGCAGCCTAGCAACCATAAAACAACATATTCAAGCCATATCTCAGCTCCAGAAAATAGTAGAAACATGGAGTTTGCCTTTTTTGACTCATACAGTTTATGAGATGATATTTAAAGACTAGTTGACAGTCTAAGCACACCATAGCAACCATATAGGGTACCCTAGTAACCATACAAACACATGAATAAGCCATATCTCAGCACCAGAATATCGTACAGACATGGTTCTTTGCTCGTATGCAATCATTTATCACACCGTAGCAACCGAGCGGCGAGTTTTGCCACTGCAAGCACCACTTCACATTTTCTTCTGGAAATGTACATTCTAGTGTTGTGATTACTATTCACCCAGACAAAACTTCGGCACGCTACTCCTCCCGCACCTTTTGTCGTAGACCCATGAGTGAGGTGTCAAATCGACCGGTTCATTGAGGAGAGGTGTGCTATGACTTTTCTAAGTGATCGGTTGTACGATGTTCGTCCGGCGGGCGATAAATCGGCCAAAAAAAGTCCCATAGACTTAACATTGGCACAACATTTGTGAGATCATATCTTTTCACCAGAAGGTCATAGAGACTTGGGGTTGGGCTCTTTTGACTCTGCCTATCAAGCAGCCAATAAGTAGTGACATAATAACTTCATATTCGCGCCCTAGCAACCACTTAGGGCAGCCTAGCAACCATATAACAACATATTCAACCCATATCTCAGCTCCAGAAAATAGAAGAAACGTGGAGTTTGCCTTTTTTGACTCAGACTGTCAACTAGTCTTTAAATATCATCTCATAAACTGTATAAGCACAGCATAGCAACCATATAGGGTACCCTAGTAACCATACAAACACATGAATAAGCCATATCTCAGCTCCACAATATCGTACAGACATGGTTGTTGGCTCGTATGCAATAATGTACCACACCCTAGCAACCGGGCGGCGAGTTTTGCCACTGCAAGCACCACTTCACATTTTCTTCTGGAAATGTACATTCTAGTGTTGTGATTACTATTCACCCAGACAAAACTTCGGCACGCTACTCCTCCCGCACCTTTTGTCGTAGACCCATGAGTGAGGTGTCAAATCGACCGGTTCATTGAGGAGAGGTGTGCTATGACTTTTCTAAGTGATCGGTTGTACGATGTTCGTCCGGCGGGCGATAAATCGGCCAAAAAAAGTCCCATAGACTTAACATTGGCACAACATTTGTGAGATCATATCTTTTCACCAGAAGGTCATAGAGACTTGGGGTTGGGCTCTTTTGACTCTGCCTATCAAGCAGCCAATAAGTAGTGACATAATAACTTCATATTCGCGCCCTAGCAACCACTTAGGGCAGCCTAGCAACCATATAACAACATATTCAACCCATATCTCAGCTCCAGAAAATAGAAGAAACGTGGAGTTTGCCTTTTTTGACTCAGACTGTCAACTAGTCTTTAAATATCATCTCATAAACTGTATAAGCACAGCATAGCAACCATATAGGGTACCCTAGTAACCATACAAACACATGAATAAGCCATATCTCAGCTCCACAATATCGTACAGACATGGTTGTTGGCTCGTATGCAATAATGTACCACACCCTAGCAACCGGGCGGCGAGTTTTGCCACTGCAAGCACCACTTCACATTTTCTTCTGGAAATGTACATTCTAGTTATTATTCTTTTTCTGAGACTAAAAATTTCCAACTCTATCTCCTCCTAGAGCTTTAACTCCACATACTCCAAACTCGGCACGGACACTCAAACTGTTCTGACTTAGTGTGCTATATCTTTTCTAACTGATCGGACTTACGGTTTTCCTAAAAATGACGATCAAAGTCGGAAAAAACTCCCATTGACTTAACATTGCGGAATCTTCAGATTTTCAAACTCCCCAACTGTCAAAAATTCAAATGTAAATCCCTTGAAACCCTAGACTGAATCAAACTGCCATTCTATATACTATATGAGCCAATGAGACTCATTCAAACTAATAAATTCATCTATCTATGACACTTATCCATCTATCTATCTATCTACTTTAAACTAAATTAAACTTCAAACTAAATTAAACTTTAAACTTCAAACTAATTTAAACTTCAAACTTATTTAAACTTTAAACTTCAAACTAATTTAAACTTTAAACTCATAAACTCGTACACTTATAAACTCATACACTTATAAACTCATGAATTCATACACTTATGAACTCAAACTCATAAATTAATAAACTCTGAACTCTTACTCATTTAAACTTATAAACTCTAAACTCATAAATTCATACACTTATAAACTCATGAACTTATAAATGCATTAATTCATACAAGTATGAACTTTTAAACTCATAAATAGTTCACCATAGCAAACACACAGAACACTCTAGCAACTGCATAGCAACCACCCAGAACACCCTAGAAACCAACTGAAATACCTTAGAACACCCTAGCAACACCATAGCAACCACCCACAATACCTTAGAACACCCTAGCAACCACATAATATACCTTAGAACACCCTAGCAACCACCCAGAACACCCTAGCAACCACCCAAAATACCTTAGAACACCCTAGCAACCACCCAAAATGCCTTATAACACCCTAGCAACCACCCAAAATACCTTAGAACACCCTAGCAACCACCCAAAATAACTTAGAACACCCTAGCAACCACCCAAAATACCTTAAAACACCCTAGCAACACCATAGCAACCACCAAAAATACCTTAGAACACCCTAGCAACACCCTAGCAACCACCCGAAATACCTCAGAACATCCTAGCAACACCCTAGCAACCACCCAAAATACCTTAGAACACCCTAGCAACCACCCAGAACACCCTAGCAACCACCAAAAATACCTTAGAACACCCTAGCAACCACCCAAAATACCTTAGAACACCCTAGCAACCACCCAAAATACTTAGCAACCACCCAAAATGCCTTATAACACCCTAGCAACACCCTAGCAACCACCCAAAATGACTTAGAACACCCTAGCAACACCATAGCAACCACCCAAAATACCTTAGAACACCCTAGCAACACCCTAGCAACCACCAAAAATACCTTAGAACACCCTAGCAACCACCCAAAATACCTCAGAACATCCTATCAACACCCTAGCAACCACCCAAAATACCTTAAAACACCATAGCAACACCATAGCAACCACCTAAAATACCCTAGAACACCCTAGCAACCACAGAGAACACCCTAGCAACCACCCAAAATACCTTAGAACACCCTAGCAACACCCTAGCAACCACCTAAAATACCCTAGAACACCCTAGCAACCACCTAGAACACCCTAGCAACCACCCAAAATACCTTAGAACACCCTAGCAACCACCCACAATACCTTAGAACATCCTAGCATCTCCATAGCAACCACCTAAAATACCTTAGAGCACCCTAGCAACACCCTAGCAACCACCCAAAATACCTCAGAACACCCTAGCAACCACCCAGAACACCCTAGCAACCACCCAAAATGCCTTAGAACACCCTAGCAACACCATAGAAACCACCCAAAATACATATGAACACCCTAACAACCACCCAAAATACCTTAGAACACCCTAGCAACCACCCAAAATACCTTAGAACACCCTAGCAACACCATAGCAACCACCCAAAATACCTTAGAACACCCTAACAACACCCTAGCAACCACCCAAAATACCTTAAAACACCCTAGCAACACCATAGCAACCACCTAAAATACTCTAGAACACCCTAGCAACCACCCAGAACACCCTAGCAACCACTCAAAATACCTTAGAAACCACCTAGCAACCACCCACAACACCTTAGCAACCCACTAGAAACACCCTAGCAACATTTAATTACTTGAAACTATACTTTAAACTTTAAACTATTTAAAACTTGAAACTATTTTAAACTACTTTAAACTAATTTAAACTTCGAACTACTTTAAAATTCAAACTTATTTAAACTTTAAACTACTTTAACTTTCAAACTAATTTAAACTTCAAACTACTTTAAAATTCAAACTAATTTAAACTTTAATTTAAACTACTTTAAACTTTAAACTAAGTTAAACTATAAACTACTTTAAACTAATTTAAACTTCAAACTAATTTAAACTTTAAACTAATTTAAACTTCAAACTACTTTAAACTTCTTCAAACTTTGCGGTCCAAACTTTCACAAGCCAACTTAAAGTTTGTCTGGACGAACTTTTTCTAGTTATTATTATTCTTCTTACTCAAATTTACAACTCTAACTCCTCCTAGAGCTTTAACTCCACATACTCCAAACTCGGCACGGACACTCAAACTGTTCTGACTCGGTATGCTATATCTTTTCTAACTGATCGGACTTACGGTTTTCCTAAAAATGACGATCAAAGTCGGAAAAAACTCCCATTGACTTTACATTGCGGAATGTTCAGATTTTCAAACTCCCCAACTGTCAAAAATTCAAATGTAAATCCCTTGAAACCCTAGACTGAATCAAACTGCCATTCTATATACTATATGAGCCAATGAGACTCATTCAAACTCATAAACTCATATATCTATGACACTCATCTATCTATCTACTTTAAACTAAATTAAACTTCAAACTAAATTAAACTTTAAACTTCAAACTAATTTAAACTAATTTAAACTTCAAACTAATTTAAACTTTAAACTCATAAACTCGTACACTTATAAACTCATGAATTCATACACTTATGAACTCATAAATTAATAAACTCTGAACTCTTTCTCATTTAAACTTATAAACTATAACCTCATACACTTATAAACTCATGAAATCATACACTTATGAACTCAAACTCATAAATTAATAAACTCTGAACTCTTACTCATTTAAACTTATAAACTCTAAACTCATAAATTCATACACTTATAAACTCATGAACTTATAAATGCATTAATTCATACACGTATGAACTCTCATGAATTCATACACTTATGAACTTTTAAACTCATAAATAGTTCACCATAGCAAACACCCAGAACACCCTAGCAACTGCATAGCAACCACCCAGAACACCCTAGAAACCAACTGAAATACCTTAGAACACCCTAGCAACACCATAGCAACCACCCAAAATACCTTAGAACACCCTAGCAACACCCTAGCAACCACAAAAAATACCTTAGAACACCCTAGCAACACCCTAGCAACCACCCGAAATACCTCAGAACATCCTAGCAACACCCTAGCAACCACCCAAAATACCTTAGAACACCATAGCAACACCATAGCAACCACCCAGAACACCCTAGCAACCACCCAGAACACCCTAGCAACCACCAAAAATACCTTAGAACACCCTAGCAACCACCCAGAACACCCTAGCAACCACCCAAAATACCTTAGAACACCCTAGCAACACCTTAGCAACCACCCAAAATACCTTAGAACACCCTAGCAACACCATAGCAACCACCCAAAATACCTTAGAACACCCTAACAACACCCTAGCAACCACCCAAAATACCTTAAAACACCATAGCAACCACCTAAAATACCCTAGAACACCCTAGCAACCACATAGAACACCCTAGCAACCACCCACAATACCTTAGAACACCCTAGCATCTCCATAGCAACCACCCAAAATACCTTAGAGCACCCTAGCAACACCCTAGCAACCACCCAAAATACCTTAGAACACCCTAGCAACCACCCAGAACACCCTAGCAACCACCAAAAATGCCTTAGAACACCCTAGCAACACCCTAGCAACCACCCAAAATACCTCAGAACACCCTAGCAACCACCCAGAAAACCCTAGCAACCACCCAAAATGCCTTAGAAAACCCTAGCAACACCCTAGAAACCACCCAAAATACATATGAACACCCTAGCAACCACCCAAAATACCTTAGAACACCCTAGCAACACCCTAGCAACCACCCAAAATACCTTAGAACACCCTAGCAACACCATAGCAACCACCCAAAATACCTTAGAACACCCTAACAACACCCTAGCAACCACCCAAAATACCTTAAAACATCCTAGCAACACCATAGCAACCACCTAAAATACTCTAGAACACCCTAGCAATCACCCAGAACACCCTAGCAACCACTCAAAATACCTTAGAAACCACCTAGCAACCACCCACAACACCTTAGCAACCCACTAGAAACACCCTAGCAACATTTAATTACTTGAAACTATACTTTAACCTTTAAACTACTTTGAACTTTAAACTATTTAAAACTTTAAACTATTTTAAACTACTTTAAACTAATTTAAACTTCAAACTACTTTAAAATTCAAACTTATTTAAACTTTAAACTACTTTAACTTTCAAACTAATTTAAACTTCAAACTACTTTAAAATTCAAACTAATTTAAACTTTAAATTAATTTAAACTACTTTAAACTTTAAACTAAGTTAAACTATAAACTACTTTAAACTAATTTAAACTTCAAACTAATTTAAACTTTAAACTAATTTAAACTTCAAACTACTTTAAACTTCTTCAAACTTTGCGGTCCAAACTTTCACAAGCCAACTTAAAGTTTGTCTCGACGAACTTTTTCTAGTTTAGTTTGATGTTCAATTTAGTTTGAAGTTTAAAGTTTCATTTAGTTTAAAGTAGATAGATAGATGAGTGTCATAGATAGATGAGTTTATTAGTTTAAATGAGTCTCATTGGCTCATATAGTATATAGAATGGCAGTTTGATTCAGTCTAGGGTTTCAAGGGATTTACATTTGAATTTTTGGCAGTTGGGGAGTTTGAAAATCTGAAGATTCCGCAATGTAAAGTCAATGGGATTTTTTCCGAGTTTGATCGTCATTTTTAGGAAAACCGTAAGTCCGATCAGTTAGAAAAGATATAGCATACCGAGTCAGAACAGTTTGAGTGTCCGTGCCGAGTTTGGAGTATGTGGAGTTAAAGCTCTAGGAGGAGATAGAGTTGTAAATTTTAGTAAGAAGAATAATAATAATAAGTTTAAATAGGATTTCAGTAAGTTGGCTCTCCAAGCCAACTTAATAATAAGTTTAAATAGGATTTCAGTAAGTTGGCTCTCACAAGCCAACTTAATAATAATAAGTTTAAATAGGATTTCAGTAAGTTGGCTCTCACAAGCCAACTTAATAATAAGTTTAAATACAACATCAGTAAGTTGGCTCTCACAAGCCAACTTAATAATAAGTTTAAATACAACATCAGTAAGTTGGCTCTCACAAGCCAACTTAATAAGTTTAAATACAACATCAGTAAGTTGGCTCTCACAAGCCAACTTAATTATAAAAGTGAATGTAGATATGAAAAAACAAACTAAGGCACTAAGACAATGTAAAATATACATTTAAAATTAACTTGCTAAATTTAAGTGTGCATATGAGAAATGAAGTGAAGGAGGCTGCTGATTTTTGGATGTTTATTTTACTTATACATTTTAAATGCATCGTTTTACAACATCTGAAATCTGAAAAAAATAATAATAATGCCATCTTTAACCCCCTGGGGTCGGCTATCGCGCCGGCGCGATAGGCAGACTTTTTTTCTTATCAGTGCAAAAGAGACTCAAAATACTCTGTTGATTTTAATCTTACATGTAAGTGTTATACATCAGTCGATCCTGTTTAGTGTATATTATTTTTCTGTATACTCACAATAAAAACAAAGTGTTGTGCTTTTTGTCAAATGAAGAAAAATAAACATGATGCGAGTTTTGCCTTCTCTCTGTCAGTGCAGTCCATTCTGAAACGCGTCCGAAAAATTAACTCTAACTCTGCAAATACTTGTCACACAGGCACGAGAGATTTTTCTTTATGAAGCTTGAATTCTCTTCTTTTCAATGAAGTAATTTATATAAAAAACAAATATTCTCAGTTTATGTAATCTGTATGAAAAGAGAGTGCTGTCAGAATTTTTTTCCCCAGCTCATTACACTTCATTACGCGTTAATCTGACACGCCCACGGAGAACGCGCGCTATTCAAACGCAAATGTAGAGGAAAGCCATGACAACGCCCACATCAGCCGTTCCACCGCGGCGGTAAAATGTGGGGTGTATTTGCTACCTTTTACCGCTAAGAGGCGCTACAATCATAGACTCTGAAAAGTGTTCGTTTATTCTCTCTAATGCGTAATCTGCTGCTCATTCAGAGCGATTGAAAGCTGGTAGCAGATGAATTCAACAAGTGAAACGTAGTTAAAATAATTCATTACCACAATACTGAAATTAGGCTGAAATACTGAAATGAAATTGAATAAATAATGAAAACATAAAACATTGCAATAAAAACATTTAGGCTACATCAATGAACGCTGGTTTTGATTTTATTGTTTATCGTTGTTTAAACGTGCTTGTTCTGTTGCATATCTCTATTTTATATTTGATATGGTCTATTGGTGAAGTAGCCTATAGCATTGATTACTGTGGAGGGAGGGGTGTGGGGATTCAAATAATTCAGCAGAAGCAGGGATGTTTAGACCAGAAGGAAATCCCCGTCCCCCTGGCAAATCACACTTTACTTAAAACCATGTTTTTAAAAACTCTAGGTTGTAGGGAATCAAAAAAATAATAATAATAGGCCTAATAAAATATATATATATATATATTGGCTATATATATAAAATTACTTTTTTTACAGAACTGCTTTTGAAATTACGATTGGCCTCATACGATTGGTACAGATGCAAAGTCGTTCTGTTGGATACTATTGTTCCTTAGTGTAAAATGGAAATGCATGGTAATTTTATTTTATAAATATAAGCAAAAAACTGTATGGTGTACCAGAGTTTTAGAGCTACACAAATCTCTCTGCATTAATAAATATAAAATTTACAATAGACCATGTTTGTTCGGGATTTGAACCCGTGTCATCTTGATGATCGAACCGTAAGTTCTACCACTCGGCTATGAATTTTCTCACTGAGAAATGCCCAAACGTTTGTTTGTCATGAGCGAGAAAACGTTTTGTCGTTAGCCTGTGAGTGTAGGCCTACTTTAGCCTACATGAATAAAAGTAGACCTTTTACAGTTTTAAAAGATGATATCTTATCTGTATGACCAACAATTACGCAGTAAGTTCTTTTAGCTGTTATGAGAAAAATAAATTCAAATGAACGCGCCGCCGCGTTTGTCAAACTCTAATTCAACATGCCAGAATAAAGCCAGATTTTAGAATAATGCATAGCCACTCGGCGTGGTGTGCCAAAATACCCTAATTATAAACTTCAATATTTCATTCAAAACCATCTCAAAACGCTTTGTGACATTTTAAAAAGCCGTGAATGTATTAAGGCCACTGGAACCCGGATCGTAACTGCAACGCGCTGCATGTCTCAATACAGGAGCAGAAGCGCTGGTTCAGATTGTATTGTTTGTTGTTTAAACGTGCATGTTGCATATTTAAAAATATTTGTTTAAAAATAAATGTTTGTTGTAGGCTTATTTGCAAATTACCATAACTTGTAGAATTTCATCCTTACTGTTAATTGACATTAGCCCCACTTACGTTTTGATAAATGTCCCTTTGCGCCACCTGGCGGTCATTTCGCGAACGACTTTGAAATGCGACTGGTTTATTTTTATTGTATTGGTCTACTTTAAAAAATAATACTTTATAAGACATTTATGGAAAAAGACTATTTTCTTTTCAAGATTCTGTAGAATGGCCCATATAGCATTTGACTAGAATTTGTTTCCAGGTATGACTAAAAATGTGCTTTTGGCTTTCATTTATATTTTGATTGTTTGTATATATATATATATATATATATATATATATATATATATATATATATATATATATATATGTGTGTGTGTGTGTGTGTGTATATATATATATATATATATATATATATATATTTAGGCTATATATATACAAGAAAGAATGCAATGACAATATATATATATATATATATATATATTGTCCTTGCATTATTTCTTGTGTGACACCCCTGAATGAAAGGCTCATTATTATGTAGGGTCACTGTCTGAGAACCACTTAATATTCATGATAGGGGTTGGGCCGTTCCGCCCATCTGCATATTGCCTTGGCAAACAAAAAAATGTTTTTCACAATTTAAAACAATCTATTGGTTTATGTGAATGATTAGGAAGGATGATTTTCAGATCATTTTGAAGCCAGAACTCGAAGCGTCAACATCCATTTGTCAAAAGTCTTGTGGACACATATTTAGTATTTGTTTTGTGGTCTTATTTCAGCAGCTTTCATTTTAATTTTTTTCAATAACCACGCATAAACAATATTCTCTTAAAAATACAAACAATGTACATACAAGTTGCTCACAGATTATGGTAGCCCTGTTTGTGCTATATAGAGTGAATTTACACCTTTGCCATTAACATGTTTATAAATAACTGAAAAAAGCACAAATGTAAGGGCATCACAGAACATCCAAATGGCCCCAAA